>NW_026459475.1:0-8730 GCF_021730395.1 Mercenaria mercenaria | reverse complement strand
ATTCTGAAACACGAGGGTCAACCCAACGTTTTAAAAGTTAAGATTAGTGGCCCAGCAAAAGACGTATTTTCATCTAAAACGTTAAAAATTTTCGGGTTTTCGTCATCCCTCAATAGGATTTGGAAAGTGTCAACCCCAAATACTAATTTGGGAAAAGGGCATGCCGGGAAATTTTTACAGGCTTTCTTGAAACCCAAAAGGGGTTATAAAGGGGTGACATTCGGGAAAAATTTTCCGGGGGATTACGTAATTTTTCCCTGTGTGATATCGGAAAACCTTCTGGGGGGCAAATTTTTTAGGTAATTACAGTGAGGGATGCGCAACCCCGGGGGTTGAAATTTGTTATAAGCTATTTTTTTGTTCACCTGAAAGGGGGGGAAAAGGTCATGGTGAGGTTTTTTTGAAACCCTCCGTCTGTCCCTGTGGGGCGACCGTTCCGTCCCAAATTTCTAAAATTTAAAACTTCTTCTTGAAAAACCACTGGGCAGGAATTTTCCCCAACTTACGGGTGATCCTTTGGGGAAGCCCCTCCCCTTTAACATTGTTAAAAAATTAATTTTCCCTTTTCGAACTAAAAATGGCGAAAATTTTAACAAATTTTGAAATGGTGTGGGAAAAAAACGAAAACCATTTTTTTGTGTTTAAAAAAGCATTTCTACGGGCAAATTTTGGTGGGGTATTTTGGGCCTATCCCCCACCCTTTGGGAGGGGTTTCAGGGGGTTTGAAATTAGGTTTTGTTTTTTAAAATTTAAATTCTGTTTGTTTTTCTATGAAAAAATTTGTATTTTTTTTCTTTTTAAAATTTACCGAGGGGAAAAATCAAGACCCCTTTTCTTTGTGGGTACAACACAGATTTCTTTTTTTTTTTCCCAAAAATGTTCAATTCTATAAATACAGATTTTTAGCATTTGAAAAAAATTCCCTTTTTGTGTTATTTTCAGACATTTTCAAAAAAACTTTAAATTTTTTCTGTTGCTAATTAGATGTAACTTAATACGTTTTTTAATGTTATATAGATTTTAACTTTTCATACGTTCTGTTAGTATTAAAATAAAATGGAGTTTTTTAACTTTTCCCTCCCTTCTGTTAGTTGCTATATTGATTTTAATTTCATACGTTCTGTTAGGGATGTTTTTTAGATGTTTCTTACTTTCGTTTTTGTTAGTATTTCTATATAGATGTAAATTACTACGGTTTTGGGTTTTTTTTGCGATTTTAGAGTAACCCCCCCTACGTTCTGTTAGTATTATTAGATGTAACTTAACTTTCCTGGGTTTGTATGTTTTCTCGTTATTTAGGGAAATGTTTTTGTTGACATGCAGTATGTTTTGTGAAAAAAAGTTCCCAGAAATAGGGGCGGTGGTAAAAAAGGTTTTCAGGGAGTATGTTTTGTTGGGAAAAAGTTCCTGGGCAGTTGGCGGTGGTTAATCTGTTACATTTCAGTATGTTTTGTGAAAATGTTCCTTTTTCAGTAGATGGGTTAAAATCTTTAATGCAGTTGTTTTTTGGAAAAATTTTTCCCAGGGGAGTAGACGGTGGGAACTTGTTACATGCAGTATGTTTTTTTGGGAAAAGGGGCCAAGGCAGTTGACGGGGGGAACTCTGTTACTGCAGTATGTTTTGTGAAAATGGGGCCTTAGACAGTAGCAGTGGTAAAAACTGTTCCCTGCGTTGTTTTGTTTAAAATGTTCCCGACAGTTTGACGGGGGGTAACTCTGGACATTTCAGTTTGTTTTGTGAAAATGTTTCCCAGGGCTGTAGACGGTGGGGAAAATCGTTAATTTCATTGTTTTGTGAAAAAAGTTCCCAGAAGTAGACGGGGGTAAATTGTTACCCTGGGAGGGTTTTTTTTGTGGAAAAAGTTTCCCAGACGCAGACGGTGGTTTAATCTTTCACAAGCAGTATGTTTTGTTTAAAAAGTGCCAAGGCGTAGACGGGGGTAAAACTTGTTAATTTCAGTTTTGTTTTGTGAAAAAGTCCTTAGACAGTGACGTGGTAATCTGTTACATGCCGTATGTTTTTTTGAAAAAAGTTTTCCCAGACTGTAGACGGGGTAACTCTGTTACTTGCAGTTTGTTTTTTTGAAAATGTTCCCGCGTTTTGACGGGGGGGTTTAATTGTTACATGCAGTATTTTTTTGTGGGAAAATTTTTCCCGACAGCAGGGGTGGTAAATCTGGGCAAATGCAGTTTGTTTTGTTGGGAAAAAGTTTTCCCAGAAGCAGACGGTGGTAAAATCGCACAAAGCAGTATGTTTTTTTTGAAAATTTTTTCCCGGGCAGAGACGGTGGTAACTCTGGGCAATTTCAGTATGTTTTGGAAATGTTCCTAGACAGGGGACGGTGGTTTAAATCTTTAAAAAGGAGTATGTTTTTTGAAAATGTTTAGGCAGTAGATTGTGAAAATGTCCCAGACAGCAGGGGTGGTAATCTGTCAAAAGGGAGTATGTTTTGTGGAAAAAAGTTCCCAGACAGCAGGGGGGTGGACTCTGTTACATGCAGTTTGTTTTGTGAAATGTTTTTAGGGGGAGAGGGGCGGGTTTGGGAAACTCTGTTTTTTGCAGTTTGGTTTTTTTGAAAAAATTTTTTTTGACAGTTTGACGGTGGTAAAATCTGTCCAAAGCAGTAAAGTTTTTTGAAAATTTTTTCTAGACAGTAGACGTTTGGTTTAAATTGGGTTTCATGCAGTATGTTTTGGGAAAAAGTTCCTAGCAGTAGACCGGTTTGGGAAATCTTTTAAAAGTTTGTTCTTTTAGGTAAAAATGTATATTTGGGTGGTGACTGCGTGACGTGGGGAAAGCTCGGGAAAAACGTTCTATTTTGTACGTGCCCTTAGTTTACGGGGATATTTACAAAAAGGGTTAAAAAGTTTTTCAGTGCAAAAAAAAACAATGGTATATAAAAGGAAATTTTTAAAAAGAAAGAATTGGGTAAAATTTCAAGTGACAAATTTAATTTAAAGGGGAAGTATAAAGTAATTTTAATCCATTCCCAGCTTTAAACAAGTTTTCAATTTCAAAAATTTTTTCCAAAATTTAAGAAAAAGCTTTACAATGCTTGTTTTAAATTCTGAAATAAAAAAGGGGGACCACAGATGTAAAAAAGAAGCACCACCCCTTCCGTTTTTATTTATTCTTTGGTATTTTTTTGTTCCAAAAAATAAATTTTTTGGAAAAGGGTTTGATATATTTCAAATTTTACCCTTTTTTAGGAAAATTTTGGGAAAATTTTTCCACGATAAGGTCATTTTAGTATAAAAAATGAGGGGGCTATGCCCAATGAACATATATGCGGTTTTAGTTGGGGTTAAGAGGGCAAAAAGAGGTTCGCCTAATTTTCATTAGCTTTTTCGATTTTATTTATTTTAAAAAACCCTAAGATCCCTTTTTTTCTTCAAGATGCTAAATTTTGATCTCTTTTTACAAAAGCTCGACGAATGGGGCCCCAAAACCCGGGAGAAGATGAACCGAAGTCTAGGGCATTTCGAATTTTCCGCTATCAGGCAAGTAGTTTGGTATTTGATACGGCCCTTTAAAGAAGATCATTTTAAAATTAGACTTTTTTACAATAATTTTCATCCCAAACAAAGGCTTTCATAATTTTAATGATATATTTAAAAGGGGGTTACCAACCCAAACCCTTTTGGAAATTTTTAAAATTTTTTTCAGTTGAAAAAACTTGTTTAACGGGTTTTAGCCACAATTTTTTTTGTTTTGAAAATTGATTTATTTGGGCTGGTAGATCTGAATTAAAATTCTGTTTATTGAGTAAAGGAATTTTTTTGGGGGACAAAATTTTAAAAAATTTGCCCCCCCTTCAACCCGGGTTTTCTTTAAAAGTTCAAACCCAAAGGTCTCCAAGAAATTTTCCCTTTAAAGTATCCCTATATAAAAAGGCGATGTTTTTGTCGTTAAAAATTTTCCCAAACCCTTTTTAATTTCCCCCGGAAGTTATTTTTGTAGTTCTTGATAAAATTTTTAGCTTTTTCCCTTTTAATTTTTATACAAAAACTGTTACAAAGGTTTTTAACATTATTGCTTTTGTGGCCCCTTTTTTAATTTTAAAATTTTGAGCTTCAAAATAATGGGGGTTGTTAATTTAGCGGGCTTCCCGACTAAAAAAAAAAAATTAAAATTTTGTCCTTTCCCCTTTTCCTAAATTTTAAAGAGAAAAATAGTAGGGGAAAATTTTGGGCACTTTTTTTCCCAAATTTGGGCTAAATAAATAAAAAATCTTTTGTTTTTAAACAAGCGAAAAAGTTGGGCGGTTTTTTAATTTTTCCCCCAATTTTTACTCGGAACTTTATCCCCATAGCACCGAAAAAGATAGTCACTTGGGTTTTGTCTTAATTATTTCATGGTTACTTTCTTGGTGTTTCAATTTTCTAGTACTTTCCCTTTTGCCGACCCACAACAATGGTTTCCCTTTGCTTTGCATTCATATATTGTATACTGTAAGTAAATATCACATGTTACGGTTGGTTTTTTTAGTTCAAACCCCCTATTTGGGAAATTTTATTTATTTCAAATAAACTGATTTTGGGTTTACCGTCCCTTTTTTTAAATAAATTTTTACTTTATGATGTTTTTTAACGGGGAAAAATTTTTATTGTTTAAGTTACTGGAAATTTAAAAAATATTTTCTGTTTTTTTCTGTTCTGTTTTTCATTTAAATTCCAGTCAATAGGGAAGGCCCCCAGTTGTTTTTGGTTGTTCTATAAGGTCCTTCTTTTGGGAAAAATCAGGGGCAGGGGGGCGCCATGGTTTGTCGGGCCCCATTTCCAAACCTTTTTAAACGCCCTCTGGTGTCGGCGCTTTTTCCGCTTTTAGCCCCTCTGTAGTCGGCGATTTCCGGGGGGCTGGTTTATTCCAAACGCCATCTGGAAAAAATGAGAAAAGATTTTCACTGTCTAACCTGAGGAAATCGACTGCAAGTGGGAAACTATTTTGCCAAAGTTACGAAAATTTTAAAAATTTTTTAAGTCATCCTTGTTGAACATTTTCCAATTTTTTGTACATTTGATCTTTTCGGGAAAAAAACGAAAAAATTTGCCTATTAAACAAAGAAGGAAAAAAATTACATTTAAATTAAATTTGAAAAAAATTTATTTGGAAAACAAAAAAAATTTGATACCCCCAAATTAAATTTAAATTTTTTTTTTAAGGATATTATGAATTTTTTTTTTTTAAAAAATTTAATATTTGGGTTTGGGCCTTTTTTTACTTTTAAAAAACCCACCTCCGTTCATTTGGGCTCTGTAGGGGAAAAAGGGAAAAAAAAAACCGGCCCTTTTTTAAAATTTTCCCGGTTTAAAAAGGATATTTTCCGCAAAAAAATAAAAAATCGTACCCCTAAAAATGTAGGAAAAAATTTTTCAATTTTCGTTTTGTGAAATTTGTTTTAAATTTAATAATTGTTTGTTTTGGGCCCTTTTTGCACTTTTGTGTTTTAAAAAGTGAAAAATTTCCCCCAAAAAATTCCGGGTTTTTCCCCCCGTTTTTCCCAAAATTTCTGGAAGCTGTTACGGAAAAATTTTGTCATTGCTAGCCTTTTTTTTGTGGTTCAAATTGTTTTAGCTCAAAGGCCCATGAATTTAGGGAAAAAACACATTAACAAAAAAAAAAGAAAAGGGAAAAAAAACTGAGATGTAAAATTTGACAAATTTTAAAACAAATTAAATTTTTTGGGGTCCCCCCCCGAAAAAACCGAAAACCCAAAATATCCGCTGGGCGTTTAAAATAACCCCATGGAGTAAATTTTGTGTTTTAATTCGATTTAAATTTTACAAAGGTTTTTTTTTCCCCCCTCCCCCAAAAAAAACTTAAAAAACTAATTTTATGTTTTTTCCGTAAAATAGTCTGCCATGAATTTAGGTTTCCCAAAAAATTCTTTGATTTACCCCTGATTTAATTTTCCGTACTTTTTATTATTTTTTGCCAACGATCTGGAGGGCTTTTTTTTTCCGCCCGGGGGCTGGGTTCCCCAGCCCGACGTGGTTTATCTTTTTTTTCCCCCTTTTTGGGATTTCTTTTTTAAAAATTTTGAAACAATTTTAAAAATTTTCATTATTCCCTAAATGACCCAAAATTTTTTAAAAATTTTTTTTGGGGGAAAAATATTTTTGATGAACGATAATTTGCTTCTTTCCCAACCTTCTTTGTATTATTATTTTGTATTCTTAAAATTTAAAGCATGTTTTTGGGGACATTCTTTAATCATTCGGGTTTAAAAAAAATTTCGATATTTTTATTTTTTTTTGTCCCAAGATCGAAAACCCAAAACCCTTAAAACATTAAAAAGATTTTTAAATTTTAAAAAAATATCTTAAAAATTTCCCCTTTTACTTTTATTGTGTATTACAATATTGCCCCACGGGGAAAAAAGTATCCGTTCAGTGTTTTTTCAAACCGGGTCATAAAAGATATGTTACCCTACTTACTACAAATGATAGGTATTTTTTTATGGATTTATGGTTTTTGCGTTGTAATATATGTATTTCACTTTCTTCTGTCTTTATATTGTCTTTCCCCTTTCTTTCAGAATTTTGTTTTTACGATTTTTACCCTTGACAGTAGGAAGAATCAGCACAAATTTAGAATTCACATCGTTAATAGGTTAATATTTACTGAGTAAAGATCCAGGCCCAAATTTAACGGAAAAACTTAAGTTATTACTTAGTTAAGTCTGCTATTCTAAAATTGAGATATTTATGAAGTTATTTCATTTAATATTGATTTTTTTCCTGTAACAATATATCTAAAGTTAAAGTATACTATGGTAATAGTATTTTTCAGCAGTACTTATTCAAGTCACGCAAATTAGGCACGATATAAGAAACTTATCCTTACCATGCTAAAATACAATAATGAACTTGTCTGTCTTTCAATTTGTACAGTACTATTAATTATGAAAAGGATGCATACCAAAAAGTTACTGGCTGAATGACAGACAGTGCAGATCATGATCAGTCTGCACGGATTGCAGGCTGATCATGATCTACACTGATCGCAAAGGAAGAACCAATCATGTCCAGCATGGTAATGGTTAAGTATTTCCTTTTAAAAGTATAAGTCTTATTTCTATACTTCTTTTTCTTTAAAACGACTGGCCTCCAGATCGTTCGACAACAAAAATACCTTTTAGATATCTTGAAAAAAGGCTATATTTCTTATGAAGGCTTAAAAACTTAATTACTGACAAACTTTATGTTGCGGAAAAACATGAAAATTTGCTGTTTTACTACCTTTTACGACGATAATCGAAAAGCGTTAGTGCTTTAGAATTTTGAAAATATTTTAGAAACAAAAGCTCTTATTATAATGTTCATAATATGTGAAAGAAAGGAGTGTATATCAAAATCACCTTGATCAAAATCCCCTCCACTGAAAAATGACTGGGTGTTACAAAATCCCCTTCATACTTTTGCAGGGGGTATCATAATCCCCTCTGTGATTTTCATTATAGATATATAGATATCAGTGCTCCAAATTAAATTATGTTTGCTAAAGGCATTGTATTTACCTGCTTTATGCAATAGACTTTTAAATTGTATATAGTTGTATTTGAACTTGATGAAATAAGTAAAAATCACAGAGGGGATTTTGATACCTCCTGCAAAAGTATGAAGGGGATTTTGTAACACCCTGTCATTTTTCAGTGTAGGGGATTTTGATCAAGGGGATTTTGATTGTCTCCCGAAAGAAAGCGCGTATAGAGGAAGTATGTACACTTTCTAAATATTTTAGATAACATATTCATTATTCTGGAATATTTATTTTATTTACAGACAGTTTCTTGTGCGTAAATATTTCTTTTCTGTACACAGATATAGGTTATTGATATTTCGTGTATTAAAAAGAAATTAAATCTATGTGTTCGATGTATAAAATCTGGAACAACTGATACGTATTAGACCTTCCTGATAAAATGTAACGATTTCTAAATATTTTAGATAACATATTCATATTCTTATTCTTAAATATTACTTTTATTTGACAATTAATAAAGTATTATATAAATTTTCAACTTGTTTCGATTTTCACTTTAATAATTCTTAATTCATTCAAGTACATGTATATCGTTTTCCGCTTTGGTCATTATCTGATGAATTTACAGGCGCGCGGTTTGCAAGACGATGAGTTAAATGTTTTAATATTTTATTGTATAATTAAATGTAGCAATATGTACATAAGTCAATGTATTTAGTTAAATTTCAATCACATGTCCGGTCCATATCTTTGTCATCCATGGATGGATTTTCAAGTAACTACGCATAAATGTGTGGCACAGTAAGGCGACGTGTCGCGCACAAGACCCAGGTCCGTAGCTCAAAGGTCAAGGTCACACTTAGACTTTAAAGGTCATATTTCATGATAGTGCATTGATGGGCGTGTCCGGTCCATATCTTTCTCATTCATGGATGGATTTTAAAATTATCGGGCATGAATGTGTACCACAGTAAGACGACGTGTCGTCCTAAACTCTAACATCGGCCATAACTATTCATTCAAAGTGCCATCGGGGGCATGTGTCATCCTATGGAGACAGCTCTTGTTGTGTATTAACATCTCTGCAGAAGCCCGCGGGATTGTTTGTGACCGAGACCGAAGGTCGAGGTCACAAACATATCCCAAGGGCTTCTGCAGACGTTCACAAAACAAACGTGTATTGTCGCTATTCTTGCATAAACAAATATTTCACGACGATTTATGTATTGTTTTCATATGTGAAA
>NW_026459474.1:0-20649 GCF_021730395.1 Mercenaria mercenaria | reverse complement strand
GTTTTTTTGCCAGGGTCCTTGTAACCTCCATAGCGTTACGGCAACACATGCACCTTTTCCATATGAGTATATATAGGGAAAAAAATTTAAAAAAAATAAATTTTTTTTTCGTTTTAGGCTTAAAACAGTGTTGTTTTTTTGTTTGTTTTATTTTTGGAGGGGGCGGCACCCATATGGGCACCAAGACTGGACGGGCACCTGTGGACTTCAGTTGACTTGCATTTCACTGCATACTATTCAACACCCCTTTTTCTTTCCGTTTTCTTGAAGCAAATGTATGGATATCTTGTGGAAAATAGGTCTACGACGGAGTGAAAATCTAGAAACTGTAAAAAAATTGTTCTGAAGTAGCTGAATTTTATATGAATCACAGAACAATTTCTTTTATTGGTATATAGCCGTATACACAGGTGCCCGTCCAGTCTTGGTGCCCATATGGGTGCCGCCCCCTCCAAAAATAAAACAAACAAAAAAATAACACTGTTTTAAGCCTAAAACGAAAAAAAAAATATTTTTTTAAATTTTTTTCCCTATATATACTCATATGGAAAAGGTGCATGTGTTGCCGTAACGCTATGGAGGTTTACTAGGACACGCTGTGGAACAACCAAAATGTCCAGTTCAATACCAATGCAAGCTACCCTGCTGCAATTTACACATCATGCATTTATAAAATAGTAAACAATCCTATTCTACCTAGAAAACAGCCTTAAATAACTTACATTTAAATTCTAAGACGCAAACAACGGAATAGGTTTTCTACTTTCATTTTGAAAAAAAATGGCCGATCGTCACTGTTATTTTGCAAGTGTCTAGACAATTTGGCTTGTTTGAATTTAGATGTAAGTTATTTAAGGCTGTTTACTAGATAGAATAGGATTGTTTACTAATTTATAAATGCATGATGTGTAAATTGCAGCAGGGTAGCTTGCATTGGTACTGAACTGGACATTTTGGTTGTTCCACAGCGTGTCCTAGTAAACCTCCATAGCGTTACGGCAACACATGCACCTTTTCCATACAAGAGTATATACTGTATATATATAGGGGGAAAAAAAATTTAAAAAAAAATTTTTTTTTTTCGTTTTAGGCTTAAAACAGTGTTTTTATTTATTTTTTTTTTGAGGGGGTGGCACCCATATGGGCACCAAGACTGGACGGGCACCTGTGGCCGTATACTAACGCCTCAGCGGTTACCTCCCTTGGCATAGTACACCGCTATACCCCTCCCTTGGCATAGTACACTGCTATACTAACGCCTCAGCGGTTACCTCCCTTGGCATAGTACACCGCTATACCCCCCTTGGCATAGTACACTGCTATACTAACGCCTCAGCGGTTACCTCCCTTGGCATAGTACACCGCTATACCCCTCCCTTGGCATAGTACACTGCTATACTAACGCCTCAGCGGTTACCTCCCTTGGCATAGTACACCGCTATACCCCTCCCTTGGCATAGTACACTGCTATACTAACGCCTCAGCGGTTACCTCCCTTGGCATAGTACACGGCTATACCCCTCCCTTGGCATAGTACACTGCTATACTAACGCCTCAGCGGTTACCTCCCTTGGCATAGTACACGGCTATACCCCTCCCTTGGCATAGTACACTGCTATACTAACGCCTCAGCGGTTACCTCCCTTGGCATAGTACACTGCTATACTAAAGGCTCAGCGGTTACCTCCCTTGGCATAGTACACTGCTATACTAACGCCTCAGCGGTTACCTCCCTTGGCATAGTACACTGCTATACTAACGCCTCAGCGGTTACCTCCCTTGGCATAGTACAGTGCTACAAGTACAATAATACAGCATACTCAAATAGTTAACACACGGTCATCTATAGCTCAGTCTTCACAGCTTCGAGGTCGTGGGTTCAAACCCCTTATGAAGCATGGACTCTCAATATATAAAATACTAACGGCCTTTCGGTTGTGACTTAAATCAAGCTTTACATCTTGTACGTCTTTAACTGGAGAAGCGTAAAGAACTGGAGCACCTGCAACATCTTTCTGCGTCCTCCGATAACTAGACTGCCTTAAGGATTCCGGTCCACAAATAAGCAAGTTCTATATAATAGTGCTATTAAAATATATCAGATATTGATGTTTGGTAAACTCTTATGAGCCGTGCCATGAGAAAACCAACATAGTGCGTTTGCGACCAGCATAGATCCAGACCAGCCTGCGCATCCATGCAGTCTGATCAGGATCCATGCTGTTCGCTTTCAAAGCCTATTGCAATTAGAGAAACCGTTAGCGAACAGCAAGGAACCTGACCAGACTGCGCGGATGCGCAGGCTGGTCTGGATCCATGCTTGTGTTGGTTTTCTCATGGTGCAGCTCATATCATTTGGTAATTTGAAAGCGTTTTGTCTACTGTAAAAGAAAATATTAATTTCATGCCAAAAATATGTTAGGCCAGAGTTTTTTTATCTTTCGTTTTACGGGAGATTTTTGAAAAATGAGCAGGGGAGGAGGGAATAAAAATAAAAATAAAAAGCTTGAAAGTCAGCATCTCGGAAAAAAATAAAAATAAAATAGAATTTTTTAAGATTTTTTTTATTTTGATGAACTTTCGTTTCAAGTTTTGTTTACTTGTGTTTGTGTCCAGTATTTAATATTGTGATGTATTGTTATGTTTTAAGACTATAAAAGCCATTTATACAGGATGAACATTGAATAAAAGTTTCATGCATACTTGTGAATAAACTGCTTCAGGCACTGTAACTCACACTGGCAAGTCTTTAAAATTCAGAAAGCTTGTTTTACTTAATTTAAGTGGAAGACAAAAATTATTTTATCTGTTACAACAGCCACAGTAAATTTCAGTGACGGCAAGTAGAGACTAAACACGTCTGGTATAAAGTGGCTTAGTAGTATAGTAGTTTTGGTGGTTTGGTTTGCTTGCATCTTCTGCTGTGTAACCTCTGCTTTTTATACATAATATTTACTTATTGTATCTTTCACCAATATCATCTTTAACGAGCTAACTTTACAGTTTATGCCAGCTCATAATATACTGGATTTTATCAGCAAAATAAAGTATTTAATAACTTTGAATAACAGTCACAGTGCAGAGGGCAAGATTTTTTTTTCAGTGATGAAAAACGTAAGATAATCTAGCAAAAAGTAATCTGAAAATTTACCTCATTTAACTCATTTGCACCTTTTTATAATACACTTAGTTCAAGTACTGAAGTTGCTTCTGTAATTTGCACCTTTTTATACTACACTAAGTTCAAGTACTGAAGTTGCATCACTTTTTGTCAAAATTATTGTCTCCAATAAAAAGTATTCTTTATTATTCTTTATACACTTATGATTCTATTGAATTTACAAAAGAAATGGACCATCTGTCTGAGATTTTGCCAACACTACAAGCTGCTTTATGCCAGACAGTCCCAAGTCTGTGTAAAGTGTGAGGGGTCACCATTGAGATAAAAATGTAAAAAAAATCTGCTGTTACAAACATTTATTTGTTCTGCAAACACTAAATAGTGTTTTGAATAAAATTTAATGTCAAAGCACCTTTGATATTGTATTACCTTTCTATGGCAAACTTGTAAGTTGAATCTATTGAAAACAAAATGTGAGTAAGACAATCTTTAGACAATTTAATACTTTTAATATTGTCACTTTTATGAAATGAGTATTATGTACAATAGTATTATTTCCCGAAAAATATATATTTGAAAAGTGTCTAAAAATTTTGGACACAATCATCGTCCATCCACCCGTGTAGAAAAGAGAGAGAAAAAAAAACGTTAAAGATTATCGGTAATTATTCAGTGATAAACTAAGTAATGTTGACCTTGTTTTCATGATCAATTTACACCCCCTCTAAGAGCTAAAAGAAGTGTGTCAGTATCTTGACATCTGAAGCGGAGATCAAAGCGGTATTTTTGCTCGAGATTGTCATGGCATTACGTCATGTTTTCGCGCCATGTGCATGTATCACTGTCTGATCGTACCACATCGGTTCTTAAAATTGCTGAGAAATAGAAATCAATAAAAAATTTCTTCTTTAATTTGTTATCAAAAGCGAATGTGCTATATCCCGTACAAAAGGTAAATGTCTCAAACGATAGTTACTATAGTGGATATCCTACCTCTGTGACCTATTTGCCCTCGAGGAATTTACATTATTGTTTGACAAGAAAAACTTTTAAATTGTTGGTCAAAAAATACATGTACAAAGATTCATTTTAAACTTATTAAAACCCGCAGTGACATCACATTGCTTTATTTTAAAATCGCATTTCTACTTACGTTCACGAGGTCACGTAACCTATTCTGCCGCACTAACAGAAATCTGTTTGCCAAAAATCGTCTTACTCCATGTATTGTAATCGCAGCCGCTTTTTCATTATTTAAGATGTTTTTATTCTGTTTTTTTTTTTTTTTGTACTTTCTGGTCAAAAGTCTGAATTTTAAGCCCATAGTATTCATCATTTATTTACTTTTAGAAAGAAATAAGTAACTAAGATCGCGCTGTTTGAATTTTTACAAATGATTATATGAAAATTCGACCGTTTTTATAGAATTTTGCCTACATTTCTGTCGATATCTTATTAAAATCATTATAGAAATCAAAAAGTATTATTTCTCAAGGGGTGTTGAAAACTTGAAGCGAAAATATTAAATAATGAATGCACTACGCACGGTTTTTGTGTACGTGTCGATGTAAATTAGATGTTACGATACTAAGGTCACACGTGCTTGTGGAATGGAAAATTACTGGCATGACGTTTTGATATCTTTACGATTCGCGGGTAAATTCCAGTCAATCCGGGTAGCGACTGAACCATCTCAAAGTTTGTTGAGGTTTTGTAGATGTAATTTCTGAATTTTGGTAAAGTAAGGACGTAAAAAAACCACTCGCCCGATCGTCCGAGTACACAGCGAGGTCCACTCGTCCTACTCAGACTTAACTCGCCAATGCGAGCAGGCGAGTGGAATTTTACACCCTGTTAATGCCGATAAATGTGCGGCAAAACACGATATTTTGCACGCGTTAAACTCCCTTCCTGTGAAATTACGTCCAGTTGAATACACTAATTTTATTTTCTTTGGGGCTGTAAACAGCCGACCGGCGGAAAAAATCAAATAAAACTCGGGAAAATGAATTTTAATTTTATTCCACTTTTGCAATATTTAGGACCGGCGCTCCCGTAAAACGAAAAATAAAAAAACTCTGGCCCTATAGATTTTTTCTTATTTTTATGCTTTATAGTTTTCAGTGATACCTCAACAGAAATCCAGTTATTACAGTGTAAGATTTATCATTTCGTAGCAAACAAAACATGACTGTTAGTGATTCTTGCATATTTTAGTATGGTCATCTTATTTACTAATTCTTATTCAGCAGACACAACTCTTTCAAATGAAGCAAAAACATGAAGCAGACATCGAAATGTTATCTATTTATGGATGGGGTACCGTTTAACATCCTTGTGGAGGAGTGGCTTGTACCTATATGTAGGTAAAGATACACTAAGAAGAAGAAAATGATGATATAAGCAAAATATAGCTGGCTGAATTCATAGTTTTGCCGACTTGTTTTGACATCTTACTATAGGCAAATATAGCTGTCGAGTTGCTACCTTTATATGCGGACATTTCGAGATAAATATGTCGAATTTTCGCGTATTATAATACCGCCCCGCCAAGTCGCTGGAACGGCAAAATGACACATATCTCTCTTTATCACCACTGTGCCAGAACATGTAAATGTATATAGAAATATACAGCATACTCAGTTATCATATGAACTTCATGCAGATTTTAAGATATTTTTGCAGAATCTTATATAACTAATCCAGTAAGTTTTAAGAATTCAATAGTTCAAAGGCTGGGATTGCACGTATACTAGAATTGTAAATAAGCCGACAAGAAGAAATACCTCATAACGTTGTATGATATAGTAAGGCTAGGATAAGCCAAACAAGAAATATCTTTAAAAATGATGGTCGGCGAATTGTAATAAGGAAAGAAGTTTATGAATTTTTCATCTAACATTCATCTTTCATCTAACATTTTTGTTTATATTTTTAGCTAAATTGGTCCCTATCCCCATTTGTAACAAAATAGCAAGAGACCTTACGATATTGTTACACATCGAGTTTGATAAAAATCTATTACATTTTAGTGGTTAATGCGAAGAAAGGCATATCTACTTTTAGCTATAGTGGTCCCTAATAGGACCCAAGTTCCTATATAAATAAATTTGGAAGAGGACCTTATAATGATGCTCCAGACCAAGTATGACAAAGATCCACCAAGCTGTTCATGAGACGCTGTATAAAGGCATTTCTAGTTTTAGCTCTAGCAGCCCCTAAAAGGGGTTAAATGTCCCAGCTGAACAAAGTTGGCTGCGGGCCTAACAAAGATGCTACAAATCAAGTTTGATTAGAATACATGAGAAAAAATCAATTAAAGGATTTTTTTATTTATCATTTTTATTTATTTCTAAAATAGGCCAACTGATCCCGCTTTAACAAATGCATATTCGCTATTCATGAAACTTTGGACAATGACGTCACACCTATAAAAATGTGACGGTCAAGCAAAACATACAATTGTAATTATTTCAATATTTCTGTTTCATAAGCAAAGTTTGACCGTAGTCATATCACATAGATAAACTGTATGCAGCGTACCTTCATTTCAGTGTAATGAGATTCAGTCATTATATAGTATATATATATATAATAAAACAGATTTCAACTGAGTTCAATATTTGCATACCATACTAAGGAAAGATATTCATAAATAATAAATCAGTTAAATAATTTATAACAAATATTCAAAGCAAACAAGTACTCATTTTAATATGCAATCTGAATAAGTCACAAAAGCAAGAAACCTTTTCATATACAGACGACAATTGTTACAAGGAAAATCTTTTAAAAAGCACTTCTCTACATAAAAAAACTCTTATCACACCCTTATTCATGTGATACGCAGACCGTATTCAGCTCTTTCTTTAATTTGATATATGTTTGAACAGGTTTTTATCATATTTATTAAACTTACTTATCATTTTGAGATATATCAATATTCTTGCTAAATATACTGAGCCGAAGTTAGCTTTAAAACTGTGAACAGCGTCGTTTAGGATAAACGCTTTGTCTACATTTCACTCAGCGTAGCACAATCAACAGAGTGAAAGAAATTGACGCTCTCGTCCAATCAGGCAGTGTTGCATAAATCTTCCATTTTGATAAATTATCTTTAATGCGTTATCAAGTAGTTTGATTTGCTAACTGAAGTCACGTGGCATAGGTAACGAAAACGAATTTAGACGGCGTCGCCGAAAAAGCTGTATGCAAAAGGAAGTGTCTAGTAATGTGTTGCTCTAACTGGAATTCAGTGCCAGTCGTAGAGCCAAAAGCGATAAACAGTGGCTTGTTTCGTGAACCTATTATATCCTAAAAACGCTTTGAAAAAATTTTAAGACTCTAAAACGTAGCATAGCACACTTATGTATAATGTCACATTTGCTATATAACATTAAAAAGAGAAGCCTCGAAAACGAGAATCACGTAAAAACCAAAAATGACTTTTCGTACCCGTAAGTCTATTTCAGATGTCTGATCATCTCTACCCAGCCAGGTCGTCACCTCAACGCAACAAAGTCGTAACTCAGTTTCTGTAAACTTTTCAGTACAGACAAAAAACATCTTATTTTAAAGAAAAATGATATTTACTAAGCAACGTTTTGAAATTTATTTTGCAACAGAAAAATAAATAAAGCAAGTACTTCAGTATAATTGAAACATAATTCAGGAATGCAATTTTGTGAATATTTTGAGTTACGACCTTGTTGCACTAAAACTGTGTATAATTTATGATATTTTTTTGTGCAACAAGGTCGTAAGTCATTACATTTCATTAGATGTTTAGATATTTTAACGTCAATAAAACTTATTTAACAAAAATATCTGTAAAATATCCTGGTGACTTACACATCAGAAATAATTGTATTAAAAAAAGCCACTTTATTATAATAATAAAATATCTATATTCAAATTCTTTCAAAATTACACTTTTGTGTTTCAAAATCTTTAATAAAATTACATAACATTATAATTATGCACATCTTCAGAGAATTTTTTTTAAATAAATCAAACTTTCTTTAGATAAAACATTTTGTTTGTTTTTTCAAACAGGTATTGATATCTTTACCCAATACAGGTATGCACAAGGTAAGACAGGTAATAAAAACTTTTTAAGTCTAGCAATAATTATTATTCAGTTACTGGGGTTATTCAGTTTCTTACTTGTCATGACAAATTTGATAAAACTTGAATGTTTTCAAAAACAATCTATATCATGAATTAATAATTCAAAATTGTAATAATGTACTGAACTGTACATTTACTGAGGTTTACATCTGATAAACCAAGACCTGTATAAATGCATACAAAAAAAAACAGAATTTTGGTTAGAAATTCCATTACTTTTCCTCATGTGAAAGGAACAAGTAAAATGTATGGTGCATACTTGGAATGATGTTTTTTCTACATAAAGTAACCAAGTCCACATACTTCTGCCATGGAATTTTTATGAATTCTGAACGCAACTGCTTAAGTTGTAAACTGCAAGGATTTAAGGTGTTGGAATTTCCCTCAAACGTAAATTCTGAAACAAACTCACATAATGTGTCTCACCTAAATAGTCAGTTTGGTATTCAAAAATATTTGGACTATCTGAATTCAGTCTCTGAGTATTTTAATGAAATTCCAGTACAATTTTTCTCTGTCAGTGTTAATATCAAAATTTTTGATAACAGTTGACATGCTTTTAAAATCAAAGAAATCCGTCTAAGATATTTCTTTAACAATGTATGGGTGTTTAATGCGTGCCATGTGCACAGTAGCAGACCACTCTGGAGTGGAGTAAATTGGTTTTCTATCAGAGGTAGCTCTTTCTATGGTGTAATGAATTGAGTCCCCTTCACTCTGAGTATGCCCCTTTCCTAAGTATTTATGGGTATTGGAATTTACTTTTTCCCTCCTACACTTACCAAAACGATCAACATAACTTTTCCCCCCATTTTTACGTTTTTTTTTTGCAATGTTTCTTTTCCAATTATCGGGATTGCTTGTTCTTTTTCGGTCCCTACTTGGTTTTTCATTCCCTTACGAAAATGAAATATGGAAACAAGCTGTCAATGATCTGGTAACAGTCTGTCAAAAAAAGGTAACTGGAAATAATCTGACTCCTACAGGGAAACAAACTTCCAAAAAAAGTCAAGCTGAAAATAACATGGACACCATTTTTCTATATTATTTCCAGTTTCTGGGAATAACCTGCAAACTATATGACAATAAACTGGCTCATAACAATCAGCATGTAAACACACTGACAATATTGCCAGCTTGTTTCCAGTGTCTGGAAGAAATCTGGCAGGAAAATGGCCAGAAACATAATTTCTATAATCAAACTGATATGGCAACACACTGGAATTGTAAACAAGAGCTGTTGGAGGACAGCAATGCCTCAACAGCCTTGTCATTTGAATGAAGACGAAAGTCGGAAAAGGGGAATAATCTTGTAAAAATGCAAAACAGGATTATGGAACCTGCACAGTGCATATCAGCTTATGAAGTGGACAAGTGTGTGAAGTTTCAATCCATTTCCATTAGTGAGTACTGAGATACCAGCTTACATACAAAAACTTAAGCAAAAAAATGCTATGTGGAAAAAGGGGCATAATTTTTTGAAAAAAAAAAAGTTATGGAACCTGCCTAGTGCATGTCAGATCATGACAGTGAACAAGCGTGTAATTAGTTTCAATTCATTCCCATAAGTGAGTACTGAGATACCAGCTTACATACAAAACCTTAACCTTCTAAGTCGAAAAAAGGCCATAATTTTTTATCAAAATGTAGGTCATTAATTTGGTTTTCAATGGTAGATCTATGTCTTTAAAAAATAATCCCGTAAAAACAGACATTCATGAAATAATAAAAGATCACTGAATATCAAACATTTCTGAGTGAAATATCCGCTTAAAATATTGTAGACGAACTTTTCATCAAATGGTGTTAATTATTATTTCAAAGTCGGGATAAAGTCGCTACCATCTGAATAGCAATGAACTGCCCTCAGTTCATCTTTCAGTGCGTGTATACTGGCATTAGGCACAAAGATCTACTGACAGGGTTAAAAGATCTTTCTTTGAATTTAAAGTTTGGTCATATTATTAAGATTTTAATACGATTTTGTGTTTGTAAACCATCTAAAAAGCCAAATAAAGAAGACAAATAGGGGGGCGGGGAAGGTGACCGCGTCGGGAGTGGAAACCGGGCCGCCGCGGCAATGTATAATACCGATTGCGCCATGGAAGAGTATATACATGCTTATTTAAATTTAGATATTTATAATTAGAACAATTTACCTTGAGTAAAGCATACTAAACGAAATAAGTTTTGTAAAGTTAGTAAAAACAAATCATTCGCATGTCAATAATCTGTCAATCAGTAATCAAGTTTCAAATCTAAAATTCTTTAAAAATAGATCTACACTCAATATCTATTCTGAAATTTGTAAACAAAACCAATTAATAAAACCATTCTAATGTTTAATTATATATTTAGATCTAGATTGGTAGAAGTAGATCTATACACTAAAACACATTTTATGACATTCGGTACTTACATCTTATACTAAGATGTTTTTACCAGGAGAACTAAGAGTCAGAGTAGGGTACATGATTGATTTAGGCTGTAAGTACATGTTTATTTGTAGAAATTCTAGAATACGTGACAATACCTGCTTAGGAATGTGTATTTGTGTGCAGATTCCGATTTTGTTGTCAACATATGAGTTTTCACTCCATCGTTCTTTTCAACGCCCGGATCAAAAATGTTTTAGTATTGAGGATCATTAGCGTTCGTCATTTTGAATTTCGCGGCATGTAAACATTCCATTCGGATACTAATTATGGACTGCGAATCTATTTTTTAAATAGAGCGTGAAGACAATGTTATGCAGTAGTGTACATGACTGAATTACGAACATGGGGTGTTTCAATTTGTATACAACTTCAACTGAAGTTTGTAATAAAAAAAAAAAAAGCAATAACACTAATGTAGACATAGTGAATGCTTAACCCCCCTTAGCCTTTAATTTTTATTGTCTTTTTTTTTTTGAAAAATTATCTTTTTTCGTTTTTTGGTTTTTTAAATAAATTTTAAAGTTTACTCATGTGAGTAATTGAGTATGCCACGCTACGCGCCTGGTAGTATTTCAAAAGCTTCTATAGAATATATATTATATATATTCTGCAGGCAAAAATTGTATGACCAAAATTTCTATGACATCATGATAACGATTACATCATAGATAAGTGATGTCATAATACAAAAGTCATGACTATAATACATGTATTTAATACCAGGCTCATAAGCAATCTTTATTTAGACAACTATTTATAAACATAATTTGAGTTACAACCTTTTTGCATAAAACAAAGTGCTTACTATTATAGATTATTTTTGTGCAATAAGGTGTAACTTGAGATACTACCTTTTTGCGCTGAAAGAATATATAATAGATCTATTTGAGATACGACAATTTGACAAATATCTTTTTTTCCTATGTTTATCAGGTATTTAATTTTGATATTTTGACACAATATGTATTTATACCTAAAAACACCAAATAAGCTAAAAAATGATTTTTGCAAAAAAACTGAGTTACGACTTTGTTGCGTTGAGGTGACGAGGTGTAACAACTCAGTCAATGGAATACATCGGTACAAATGGCTGGGTCTTCGCTTGTTTTTCATACAGTTCGACAAGGAACAACCGAATACTGGTTTGACCACGCCTTTATGCGGTGTCGAACGTTTTACAATTGTCAAGCAGCGAAACAATTTTCGGCTCTGTCAAAGTAAGCCTTGTACACTGTCCCTATGCGCATGCGCACACCATACCACTTACATTAATAACTAGAAATTTCAGATTACAGATTCTTTACACTCAACCACATCCAAAAAGTTTAAATCTTTTTTCTCGTCACTTTCACTCTCAACCGTATTCATAGTTCCCTCGTCGGTTTCAGCTTCATCATCTGAAACCTCATCAAGAGGTTTGTAAAAGTACTGAGCGGCAAAGTAAAATGCCAGGGCCGCTATTTTCACAGTTATCCACCAAACAAATAGCTTAATTCCCATGCTTGTCTTCTCATAGATCCAGCAATTTCCGGTTGTGCCACAGATATCTTGCCATACATGACACGCACTGTCCATAATAGACCCTAACATGAGAGGCCCTGGTGTTGTTCCTAAAACCAAACAAAAAGGACTGAAGAACCTAAATCGAAACAAAAGGACTGTTTATAAAAAAAAGAAGAACTTACCCAAAGAATGGCTTCATTGAAAGCTGAATAGTTTAGTCATTCTTTTTTTATAAAATAAATACATTGAAAGAAATGTATTACAAACATCTGTTTTCATGCCAGTTAATGGCTGTACAACCCCATCCTTGCTACTGAAACAGCCGCATATAAATTTATAAGCAATCTCCATTATAATTGAGCCGCGCCAGGAGAAAACCAACATAATGGCTTTGCGACCAGCATGGAGCCAGATCAGCCTGTGCATCCGCGTAGTCTGGTCAGGGCCCATGCTGTTCGCTAACGTTTTCTCTAATTGCAATAGGCTTTGAAAGGGAACAGCATGGATCCTGGCCAGACTGCGTGGGTGCGCAGGCCGGTTAGGATCCATGCTGGCCGCAAAGCCATTATGTTGGTTTTCTCATGGCGCGGCTCATATTATTATGTTAACAAAGAAGAAAGTGAAAAGGTATACTTTTAACTTTATTTCTACACAAAATAGGAGAAACAGTTCATTTGGAGACAACTGGTAGCAAATACTCTGTCTAATACCTGATTCGCGGATTGAATAAGATGTTTAAAGAAATAGTCAGTGAAAAATAAAATTTACATAATATATCGCCCAACAATTATTACCTGTACATATTGAGTTTTGAAAAAAAAGAAGATTTAACCATATATCGACCAACAATTATAACCTGTACATATTGAGTTTTGAAAAAAAAGACGATTTAACCCTGCTGTTCGCTAACGTTTTCTCTAATTGCAATAGGCTTTCAAAGCGAACAGCATGGATCCTGGCCAGACTGCGCGGATGCGCAGGCCGGTCAGGGTCCATGCTGGTCGCAAAGCCATTATGTTGGTTTTCTTAATAGTCAGTGAAAAATAAAATTTACATAATATACCGACCAACAATTATTACCTGTACATATTGAGTTTTGAAAAAAAAAGAAGATTTAACCGGGGAATATTACCTGTACATAATATATATTAACCAGGAAATGCTACCTGTGTATAATATCTTTCCGAAACAAATATCATCTGTACATAATAAGTTTAGAAAAAAATATTTGACTAGGAAATATGAACTGCACATAATAGAATATTAACCTGTGGAACCTACCTAATAATCTGAGTAAAAGCCATTGAAATCCTATTGCCAATGATCTTTGGTGTCCTTGAACACATCTGGAAAAGATAACATAGGAGTTCTAAGGTAACTGACTCGTAAAAACACGCGCACATTTCCGTTAAATGACGAAATCTCCGTATGCAATTTCGACATTTTACGGTATGAACGTAAAGCCAGGTGCTCGTAAAACTACATCATCTTCCGAAGAGTGCCGAAGAACCACCATACGTCATCGCACGGGATTTACCGATTGTCAGTACGGGCTTGTAGTGTCACATTAAAATTTGAACATTTTTTATTTCAATACTAGATATCTTTCATATACAAATTACACACATTGGACAGGTTTAATGAATGATAACTAGACTGTACCACGAGTTAATTAATACGATCATGGGCAGTTCATAAGCTTTGTTCTAAGTTCTCTCCGAAGTATGGACTGTTTAATGGAATATAAAGATGCGTAAATTCACACTGGCAAAGAGGCTACTTGGTTAAAGGTCAGTAATTCAAATCCTTCTTTGTTTCATATAAAAAACGACAAGTTCAGGTCGTCTTTACGTATCTTTAGAGAACATCACTTTTTCCTGCACCTATTTTTCATGAAAGTTCTATCACAAATTAACGAAAAAATGAAAAGAAAATAGGGGGTTATGTAGTTCCTAGTGAAATGCCAGTCATTTGTGGTCTGCTACCCTAAAAATGGCGCATATTTGCTCTCGTCCGCGCAATAGGTCACAATAGCCTAAATAGTTTTCCCTATATATTCTATATAAAACTGACCTTTTTCAAAGAGCTACCAAACATAGCTAGACCCATTTCATAGAACAAACTTACCTCATTTTAAAGAGTTATGATAAAACTGATATAAAATGAAGAGAAAAGTAGGGGTCATGTATCTTCTAAGAGAGATTTCTCTGGTCACATTTACTTACTGTAAACTGACATCAAAATCACACTGCTGTGACCTGGAAGTACTACTCATACTAAAATTGAGCTTGTCTTCATCAAATACAACCTGCTTTCCCATTTTTCCTACCAAAATGTCAACAATACATCCACAATGAAATTTAAACAAAAACTAGCCTCAATTTAGACCTCTGTTGCCATGCCAAGTGAAAAATTAGTGTTCAAATACCTGGCAGCCATTACGCGACTAGACCAGATGGCTCCCATGCTGGTTCCTTTAGTTTAGTTAGGCCAATAAACACCTACTTCCGGTTTCGATCTGCAAAACTTGCCATGTGGGGTGTATGAACATGAAAACCGTCTCATTTCATGCAGAATGTATTCTAGTAGTGAAAAATGGTGATTGAAGCACTCGTTCTATACGAATTTGCTCAAAAAATGGTAAAATTAAGATCTATTTATTATGGACTTCTTTCGACACCACGGAAGCACATTTTCGACCGAATTACTGACCTTATTCCTACTTGTAATGAATATGCATGAGTCCAAGATGGCGGGCATTGGCGACGCCCTACTGGAATTCGGATGCCTTTGATGATACCCATGTATCCATTACCTGCTCGGTCAATGACATGTTCACCATGAGTGTTCCTTCCCTTGAGAAGGAACAATATCTTAGTCGTGACACCTCATCGTGGCAGTTTTGTATCGGAGAGCTTAAAATATTTAATTCGTGGTAGCAATTTGATTGTGCATATAATACTTATCTCGTTGTGACAAATTGTGTTAGAGTATAAAACATTTACCTCATAGTGGCAGTCTGTGTGGGAGAACATGTCATGAAGGTGACCAGCATACCAAAAAACAACAGCGGAGCAACAACATAAAGTAGCTTGCAGTCAGACATACAAATACCTTGGTACGCTCCTGCAAAATTGGCTGGCTTATGTAATTCAAAACTGTTTGTCTTTGTGTAATTTACTTTGTACTTAATGCTGTACTCTAATGGTACGCAAATAAATCGATAAATGACTTAAGTTTTCATAAATATATACAAGTTAAGCAAGTCTGCTATTGTTAATCTTGGCTGCCTTCTATGTTTTCAAAGGATATCCTTTGATTAACAAAATGTTTATATGTAAGGTGGCTACGACTTCTGCAATATATGGCATAGATGTGTACATGTATAGGAATAAAAATTATATAAAAATATAAGATAAACATTATGATATTAATTGTTAAACGTAAGAAATCTCAAAAGAACATTATGTGTATATAAAACAGGAATTGAGATGTTATATTAAATGCAGATATGCTGATACCAATTAATACCACTGAAACAGGAACCTGCTATAATTTCTACCCATATTTTTTTTTTAAAAAAAAAAAGAACAAAAAAAAAACATTCTTTCAGAATATCTATATTTTGTATGACTCTGTGAATTAACTTCTTCAGTATTAGAAATAGGGATTGTTTAAACAACAATCAAACCTAAAGGTGGCCCTGTTGTATTTGCAGACATTCCCTCCGTCGTTACAGAAACTGGCGTTGTCGTTGGCGTTGTCATGGTGATCTCGTGTTGCATTGTGAGATTCAGATTATACATTATACTGGCTGCTACGCAACTACAGTTGGTATACATCTGTAAAAAATGTTCGTCGTTATATATATACTTGATTTATTTTAGAAAAATTCGATTGTTTTAGAACTTCAGCTCTTTTACAGAGTTGTCATTCTTTACTACTAGCAAAAACGTTTTCACACGAACTGTATCTTATTTTATCGCGTCTTTCAGGTTTTTCTTCTAAATATTCTTGAACAAAATTATTATACCATTTGTAACGATTGTGTTTGTAAGGGATATGTCGGTGGTGATATTTTATTTATATGATTTTCTTTCTCTTAAATCTTCACAAGATTTAACTAACGTATTCTAAATCTCTAAGGGATTAAAAGGGTTTTAAAGAATTTTAAACTCTAATACCTAATTGCGGAAACCGTATTACAGATGTTTTTTTTAAAGTATCAGCTTTACGACTATTCACCATAACCCTCTGTCAGTGCAAGTATAACGGCAAATGATTAATTAGAAGAAATGGTCCGGCTGACACTCGGCTTCTCGAATTTAACGGATGGAGCGTTTCACTTAGGGATAAGCGAAATTCGACTTACAATGGTACTTTGTACACATGTTTTCGATATGGGACTTCAGAAAGTGTTTGAGATAGCCAGAATTTTGAGATAAATGAATTCGAAAGACCAAGTTACTTAAACCATCAAAAGGGGTTGATTTTAAGTGCACAGAATTTCATAAAGTATTATAAAAGTATGCTGCCTTAAATAAATGGGAAATTGGAATTATCAAGAAAAACAAAACTGTACTCACTTTAAAAGGCCCCATTGGACCTTCCATAAAGACAAATTCTTCGTTACATCCAGCATGGCAAGGTGTGAAATAAATACTGGTATCCATTCCACACACCGGCTCGTAAGTCGCGCCCGAGCATGCGCATTCAGTGTTACACTGGTGATCCAAGTTAACTGGGCCATTATATGAGCTGAAAATATAAAATACAACTGTGAATCTTATAGGAAACGACAACAATACAGACATTAAAATACAGTGTGGCAGTTACCATATTTTTACCAGGTGTTTCATACTCTAAGGGCATATATAGGTGTCGGCAGAAGGGTGGGGACATTGCAACTTGTATTTTTGTCCTTGCATCTTCCATCCCTAAGTGTTGGCCCCAAAACCATTTATTTTCGCAGCCAAAATAATGTATTCAATAAAAATGAATCAGAAACATATTTTAAAGAGCATACAGTGAAAACAAATTGTATTTTCGACAAAACAGAGTATTGCAGTACAACTGATTATGAAGAAAAAAGGGGCGTTTTTATTGGTTGTCCAAATATTATCAAGAAAGAGAAAGAACAGCTGTGGACGGTCCCCTGTCCGATCAACCCTATCTAACTTTGAAATCACTTCTGTGGGAAAAGCAACACTTTCACATTCTGTTTCCATGGGTAGTACTATCTTACGTAAAAATGTGACTCTACGTAGTCAACTGTTCGAACTTCTTGAATGATCACTCTTTACATCGCGTCATAGCCACATTCTCTTTGTGAATGTGTTTTCATTGTATATATAATTGCACATCCCTGGATACTTATAATGGTACTTACTTTACCGTGATGTACTCAGATGTGACACCGGCTATATTCTGTGCTGGGCACTGCAGCAAGAACACGCAGCCAAGCACTATACCCAGAAACGCAGCAATCATATTCATTCTAATAATTCCTTTACACTTCAATTTTCTCTTTTTCACAATGAATCCTCCCAGCAGCATTCCTCCGCCAGCACCTGGTACCGTAATAATACCTAAAAAAGAGATATCTTTTACAAAATGGACTGGGACAACATTCATCAACGTTTTCAAAATGCCTTAAATTTCAGAATGGCAATTAATCGGTTCCTTGTTTGTAGCAGATTTAAGCTAATGAGATTTTACTGAGATAACTGTGGCATCTGAATACTTTTTCAAGTAAGATATTATTACAATGCAAAACTAGTACAATGATAGAGCAAAGTTTTAAAAGTGTAAATCTAAATTTCACACTTGAGGTTAAGCAGTATATCACAAAACAACAGATGTTTTAGTAAATGAACTGCATCTTAACACACAACTTATCTGGCAACCAATACATGTTTTACTGTTCTGTCCCACAGAGTTGGATACTTAAAATATTCCAAATGAGTTGCCCCCCCCCCCCCCCCCCCCCTTAAAATAAGAATGCCACATGTAAAGAAACAAATGTAAACAATTGTCAAAAACGATGTTTTACCTAGTTATGTAAAGTTTAAACACTCGCACGATGTTGCAAATGCATCAAAACGAAGACATATAACAGCTTTTTAAAAATGGTGAGTTTTTAAAGGCGCTGAACTGTCCAGAAGTGTGCCCCCTTCATGCAGTCTCCTTCCGGAATTCAATACATACATGAGTAAATTGACAATGGTTTTGTAGTATAATATAAATGTTTAATATGCTGTTAAATTTTCATGTAAAACAATGCTTTTTTTCTATGATTTGATGACGTTCGAACTTTTTCTCCAAAAAAATGGACCTAAATCTTAAGACGTTGACGAACAAATGCAAGGGCCTCTTACTTGACATTCATGTTGTTTCAGTACGTGTAGCGAAGATTACATCTTTAGAAAAGTACTTTTTACCATGCTATGGTGATAAATACAGCTAGTTGTATGATTATATAAATGAAATATTGATATACCCATAATAAAACTAGCAAATGCAGCAGGTAGGTTAAATTTTTCTTGCAGAAATTTGGCGCCAAATGTAGCAACACCGCTGATGATCATCCCCTCTACGCATGCGCTGAGCGAGAGAAACAAAAATGTTGGGTTTCTGATCTATAATAGAGAAACAAGAATAGGAGGGACATTAAGGCATCGTAAAACATATTGTTTACCGTATACTATGTATCTTTATATACAGAGTAATATATTTGATTGTGTTTAGCACCTGTGATCAAGTGTAGACAATTTTGTCGTAGATATTTATATTTGAAAGGAAGCATTGTTAAAATCCACAAAAAAAGAAGAAAAAAAAAAGAAAGAAATGGATTAGATCGTTAGCGACTGAAGGAAAGTCTTGGAAATTTTTTATTCTAATAGGAATTCTACACGTTTTCTTTTTTTTTTTCAGTTTACACATTACAAATATATCTTATCAACACAATGCTATAGCTATAGCTATTGATTTGTCTAAAATATGGATGCATTGATATGTTGGACACGGCAGGATGTCAACACAGGGGGGTTCACAAAGGTTCTTTTAGAGAAGTGCAGTCTAAAATCTAATTTGATTTCAGAAATAGTGTGATAGTGATTGGCCAGTTAGAATCCCTGATGTCATGATAAAAATATGATTTATAAAGTACATTTTCCTGTGATTGCATTATTTTTTTGAAAATTATTCTGGCAGCTATAAAAGGTTTCAGAGTAGTAATCAGAGTCTAGTTATACCAGATTAAACATTGCCCGTGGAAAATTTCTCCAATTTTTCCCAAAGTTCTGCTGAAGTTCGTCATTCGCATGTTTTGAAGTCTCCGATTTTCTTTGTTGTTGTATTGCCAGACTACCTATTAGAAAATACATTTAATAAATTAAAATTTCCAAGTCATAATTGTATTGTCAGTCTGTGTATCGGGGAATACAATTAAATTTGCTAAGTCGTAATAATTGGCGTAATTGTGTTGCCAAGCTGTCTATTAGCGTTTGTAATATATCCGAGTCGTAATTTTATGGTCAAGGTTACTTATCGGATAATATATGTAAAATTTCCAAAACATAATTTTATTGCTAAATTGACTAGCAAGGAATACATGTAAAATTCCCAAGATTATATTTTTTTGCAAGACTGATTATCATGTAGTTAAGTACATGAAAAATTTCCATGTCATAATTGTTTTACCATACTGCCTTAAAGTTAGTGAATACGTGTGCAATGGCAGATGGAGTGTGAAAAATTGTTGGGACGCAAAATGTAAAATGTCTTCTAGACAAAACGCACCTGGAAGACGTTTTGGATATCCAAATATGGGTATAGCAATAATAAACATTGCGGCCCCACTGATCAAGAAAGGGATCCACCATGCACCTACCCATCTAGGATCCATCGGTGTTATATCCAGTCTACAAAATATTACAGAAACAAAATATGAATAACATGTTTGTATCTACCTGTATTGAGTCATTAACTGACTAAATTGTGCTTAGTATTAATAAAATCTATTAGAAGGTCATTCGGAAGCATAGACCGTCAAGCAAAATAATAGCAGACTCGGTTTAATTGAGTCTGTTCATGAGAGGTAATGGAAAGAGCAACACTCCTCACGCCTTTGCACCGTAAGCCAGCTGGATGGCTTCCTCACATGAAGAATTTAACGCCCTGAGTGAGGCTCGAACCCATATTGGTGAGGGTCAAGTGATACGAAGTCAGCAATCTTAACCATTCGGTCACGGAGGCCCCTCCATGTAGGTGTATACGTGGTCACGCTTTTGAATGTAACTTTTCTTGTTGGACGTGTGTCCTTGTTTCCGTCAATTTTTCGTTGGGTTAACGCCTTATCAACAGTATAATTCATTCTTCACTTAATAATAAGCAGAGGCTGAAAAGTCTGGGCTAAAGTTATGATGTACAATACTGTGAGGTAAAAAAAAATACTGA
>NW_026459473.1:0-2206 GCF_021730395.1 Mercenaria mercenaria | reverse complement strand
CTGTCACAGGAGTGACTCATACCCCCACCATACGGTCTTTTCACAGAAGAATGGCAACCATAAGAAATCTTAAAAATACTTAGAATAATATAAAAATGTCAAAAAAAGCTTAATACTTAAAAAGAATTTTACTTGTCTTCGGAGTACTTCATCCTGGGCTTCCACATATAAGTAATACTAGTATAATACTAGTAAATATAAAAAATCTCTAATATTAGAGATACACTAAAAGTGAATACAAAAAAGTGTCTTACCAACCCATCTTACAACAGAAAAATGTATTTACTTTTTGCATAGGACTTATAATAAAAAAAGTTAGAAAAATACCTAAAATATTGAAAATCTAAAAATAGGATTTCTAAAAATAGACTAATTCCTGGAATTTAAGGGGAAGAAACTTAGTACAAAAGTTAAAAAAAGGTTACTTCACTTTGGCTCTAAGCCAATCAGAATGAGATATAGTGAAAATACATCAAAATTAACCTTAAATTCTAAGTAAAGGCTTAACTATACTAAAGGAACCAGCATGGGAGCCATCTGGTCTAGTCGCGTAATGGCTGCCAGGTATTTGAACACTAATTTTTCACTTGGCATGGCAACAGAGGTCTAAATTGAGGCTAGTTTCTGTTTAAATTTCATTGTGGATGTATTTTTGACATTTTGGTAGGAAAAAATGGGAGAGCAGGTTGTATTTGGTGAAGTCAAGCGCAATTTTAGTATGAGTATTACTTCCAGGTCACAGCAGTGTGATTTTGATGTCAGTTTACAGTAAGCAAATGTGACCAGAGAAATCTCTCTTAGAAGATACATGACCCCTACTTTTCTCTTCATTTTATATCAGTTTTATCATAACTCTTTAAAATGAGGTAAGGATTTGATCTCTGAAATGCGTCTAGCTATGTTTGGTAGCTCTTTGAAAAAGGTCAGTTTTATACAGAATATATAGGGAAAACTATTTAGGCTAATGTGACCTATAAGAAAATGTGGGCAAAAATTGAGATTTGTCCAGATATTGATATAAATGAACTAGTTTGGTCAGATTTTGGTAAAAAAGGAGCATTTCATTGAAATTTTGCTGCAAAAATTGATAAAAACCCAAAAAATCACATTTTCACTGTGTTGGGCGTTTTTTTTTAAAAAAAAATGCACATTTACACTCTAAATTTTGCCCATCTATACCTTTCAGAGGGTATATTTCAAAGTGTAAGTGTGTAATTTGCTTGCAAATTATGGTAAAAATGTATGAAATAGGGCAAAAACCAGCTCTGGCTGGAAGAACTGGTTAAAAATTATGTCGCGACATCAATTTTGAAGGAAAATTGGCGCAGGGACCCGCATTACTGAAAATGCCATAAAACCTGGAAAACTGATTTAATCAAGTTGAAACTTGGTATTTTTCATGCAGATGTGTTAATGGTACTTTACAAATGAAATTGAGACTATTACAGAAAAACAGTTTTTCTTATAGGCTTAAGTATACTAAAGGAACCAGTCTGGGAGCCATCTGGTCTAGTCGCGTAATGGCTGCCAGGTATTTGAACACTAATTTTTCACTTGGCATGGCAACAGAGGTCTAAATTGAGGCTAGCTTCTGTTTAAATTTCATTGTGGATGTATTTTTGACATTTTGGTAGGAAAAATGGGAGAGCAGGTTGTATTTGGTGAAGTCAAGCTCAATTTTAGTATGAGTAGTACTTCCAGGTCACAGCAGTGTGATTTTGATGTCAGTTTACAGTAAGCAAATGTGACCAGAGAAATCTCTCTTAGAAGATAAATGACCCCTACTTTTCTCTTCATTTTATATCAGTTTTTTCATAACTCTTTAAAATGAGGTAAGGATTTGTTCTCTGAAATGGGTCTAGCTATGTTTGGTAGCTCTTTGAAAAAGGTCAGTTTTATATAGAATATATAGGGAAAACTATTTAGGCTTATGTGACCTAAAAGGGGACATAATTCAAGAAAAATTGGTGTCAGAGTTATGCACCTTGTGTCAAATGATGTGGGTGATGCGGTGGAACATCTATTTTAAGTTTGAATCAAATCCATTCAGTAGTAACTGAGATAACAGATTTCAGAAAATAGATCAAAATTAACCTTAAATTCTAAGTAAAAAGGGGCATAATTCATGAAAAATTGGTGTCAGAGTTATGCACCTTGTATCACATGATGTGGGTGATGAGGTGAAACACCTATTTTAAGTTTGAAT
>NW_026459472.1:0-14415 GCF_021730395.1 Mercenaria mercenaria | reverse complement strand
AATTAATTATTCACTTAATAAACTGCTGCTGTTTACAAAAAAAGTTATAAAATTTTGGGGAGAGTAGTACTGGGTTATATTTTACAGCAGGTGTCTTGGTTGCTCAGCTGCATTAGCATTTGTTCCAGCTATTCCTGTATTTGTAGCTTTGCGGGTGCTTTTCCCATCAGAATTACCTTTTACTAACGCAAAATTCCCCCCGTAAAAAATTTTTTTTTAAAAACACTCATCCAAAATAAAACAACTTTAAAAAAAGCCGGTTGGAAAAGTAAATAAAGAATCCAAATAAAGTTATCAGGATTTTTTACAACTATTGAAATGAGAAAAAAAAAATTATTCAACCCTTTTGAAAGCACATGAAGGAATTTAAACTTAAGGTTTTAAAAAAAGAAAAAAGGGGTGTATTACTTTAAATTAAAGTTTTTTTCTATAAGTATTTTTATTAATGAAAAAATTTATCGTTGAAGGAAATTTGCTCGGGAAAAAGTCGTTTTTAGATATTATTAAAGATATAACCCTAAATTTAATATAATTCCAGAAAAAATTTACAAATGGCAAAATGTTATGGCCCCGTGAACCCAAAGGTTTCCCAGTTCGCAAGTTAAATTCATTAACCTTTTTGAAACTTGTGCTCAAAAACCCTTCAAATATTTTTTTCCTTTCAGTTAACAATTTTAAAAACAGTATAAAAAAAAGTTATTTTTGTAAACTTTTTGTGGTGTTTCTGCCCTTTAAACGTTGTTATTTAATAACGTAACGTTTTTCAAAACAACATCCGACAACGGTGTTATAAATGACCCGAGGGGGCAGTTTTCAATTTTTTTTAACTGTCATATTATAAAACCTATGGAAAAACCCAATTGTGGATTTGTTTATGTTAAAACCGACCCAGAAATTTTTTTAAAAAGCTTAAAAAAAGAACGAACGGAAGAAAACAAATTTGGTTTAGTTTTTTTAAAAAAAATAAAAAAAATTCACGAAGAAGGGTTTAAAAACGAAGTTTCAAAAAGGTTTTTAAAATTTTAACAGTTGTACAATTTAGAAAAATGATTTTAAAAACTTTATTTAAAAAGTATGAAAAAAAACAAATTTTCAAATAAAAATTTTTTTCATTAGGGCTTTTTTAAAGATTTTTTTCTAAGTTTATTTATAAGAGGTTAAATAGAAAGGAGATAGAAGATTATGTCAAAATTTTTATAGCACTTTGGAGAATAATGAATCCGGGCAAAAATTATATAAAAGTTTTTAAAAAGAAGAATGTTTTAATCAAAATTTGATCAAATGTTAGCGATTTTAAAAAAAATCATGTCATGAAAATTACAAAATTTTATAGATCCTTATCTTTTAAAAAAATTTTTTTGAATGGGACTGTGGTTGTCATTAACTGGGAAGAAAAGGGTAAAAGATTTGTGATTGTCCCAGCCAAATAATTATCAAAACAACCCTAAAAATGTTATTGAAACCGACTGTGATACTAATAAAGAAAAAAATATAGAAGCACTTACAAAGTCTAAAAATTTGGGTTTAAGCGGGGTTAAAAAAATGTGTTGTAAAAGGGGACAAAACGAGTAAAAGTGAAAAATAAAACTTTAAATGGAAAAAGTTTAAAAATTTTATTTTATTTCTTTTAAAAAGTTAATTTAAAACTTTTTTTATTTATTATTTTTTTAATTTTTTTTTTAAATTATTTTTTTTCCTTTTTTGTTTGAAGTTTTTTTTCAATTTAATATATAGAGGAAATGAGAGGGATCTTCAAAAAATATTTTAAGAAATTTGAAAAAAAAATTACTATAGACAAGACCCAAAAAATAATTTATTTAACTATAACGCTTTTTGGGAAATACTTAAATCTAAATTAAAAATTTTTAAAAGGGATAAAAATAAATTTTTGTTTTAAAAAATAACTTTTGCAAAAGGGAATAAAACTGTAAAATATATAAATCAGCTTATTTTAATAAAAGGTTTAGAAATTATTAACAAAAACAAAATAAAAAAACTTTACTCAGCTTTTGATGAAATAAAAAATAAAATTTGGGAAATTGGATTTTAAAGGGAAGTGGCGGGAGAATAGAGTCAGTTGATGCTCATTTATAAATAGATATAAGTATAGTCCTTGCTTCAAGTTTTTTTGAATTCCCAAAAACCATTACAAAAATTCAATGAAAGGATTAATAAATATAAAAAAATGTGTAATGAATGTTTTAGATGGTGTATTTAGTTACAAATTTCCTGAAACAAAGCATTCTGAAAGAGTTTAAAATTTTAAAAAAAATATAAACGATTTGATTATCTGGAATTAAATTTTCCTGTTACATTAAATCAAATCCCAAAAATAAAAGTTTTAAAGAAAATTCATTTAAATTTTGGTATGAAGAAAATGTATTTATCCTTGACTATAAAAATATCAATACGAAGAACCTGTGAATGTTGAAATTATAATGAAAAAATAAATGTAAAAAAAATGATAAAAAACTGATGATGACTGTAACCCCTCAAGAACGTAGTCCAACTTATTTTTGGAAAAAAAGATTTTAATATTTTAATGAATAACAAAAAAAAAATACAAACAAGAAACTTTTTGTAGATCTTCCCGCAACATTTTTATCAAGAAAGAATTTTTAAATAAAACATATTAAAAATTTGTTTAGCTATTAAGGGGTATCCAAGGTGTTAAAAGCCAAAGAGGGGTTTTAAAGTAAAATTTAAAAATTTCAAAGGTTTGCAGTACCTTTTGTAATTTATGTGATTTTGAATAAAAAACTAAAAAAGTTTTACTGTTTTCCCATCAACTGATCTTCATTTACTAAACCATATAAAAAATCTATGATTGGGGGTTACGGAAATAAAGTTGTTTGTTGTTATGACGTAAATTACAAAACCAAACCCCAGTTTATAGAGGCCCTAATGCGTTTATAATTTTATTAAAAAAAATGTGAGGAAGAGGTATTGTAAAAAAAAATTTTTTAAAGAAATTTTAACAAAGTTTGGAATGTCAAAAAAAGATGAAAGGAATTTAAAAAACAAAAGTTTTGTCTATTGTGAAAAAAATTTTTGAAGGTAAAAGTGCCCCGTGTGATCAGTCATATAACAGGAAAATTTCGAGGAAGTGCTCACTCAAAATGTATTATTAATTTTAAACTAACACATAAATTTCTGTTTTTTTTTTTTTAAAGGTTAGCGGTCATTTTATTATGCAAAAATGGAAATTTAAAAAAAAGAAATTAATGTTTTTCCCTAACAATATGGAAAGTTTATGGCATTTAGATTTTGATTTGGTCTTTATTGATTCATTTCAATTTGTCTAAAATTCATTGGATAACCTAGTAAAAAATATTCCAGAATTTAAATACTTATCCAAAAATTGTTGGGGAAACTTTAAATTTTTATTAAAAAAAAAGGTGTTTTCCTTGATTAATGGATTCTTTTTTAAAAAATTCAAAAAAACAGAATTACCTTAAAAAGAGATTTTTATTCAATTTTAAAAAAAACAAAATTTTTCTGACAACAAATATGAACATGCTAAAATGTTGGAAAAATTTAAATAAAAAAAGGGGAGAATTCATGATCATTTTAAAAAAACGACGTATTACTTTAGCTGATGTATTTAAAAATTTTAGAAAACTTGTTTAGAGACTACAAATTAGTCCTTGTCTTATTTTAGTAGTCCTGGGTTAGTTTGGGGAGCAATGTTAAAAGACTAAAATTAAGTTGATTTAAAAACTGAAAATGTATGTATCTTTTTATTGAAAGGGCTAAGAGGAGGAATAAGTTTTTTTAAAAACGATCATTTAAAGCAAAACAAAAAAATTATGAAGGATTATAATTAAAAAGAAAAAAAGCAAATAAAATTATTCCCTGACCCCAAATTAACCTTTAGGTTGGGCATGTGTAAACCCTTTCCCCTCGGGAAAATTTTAATTTATTCCGAAAAACAATTTAAAAAATTAATTGCAAAGGTAAAACAAACTTTTTTGTTGAATGTGTTTTGGAATATCCAAAAAATTTACCCCCCCCCCCCCAAAACAAATTTGATTACCCTTTGCCTGAAAAAATTAAAATACCGATAAAAGGCTTTCGTTATAGTAAAAATTTTAAAAACAAAATTTGAAATAGGAAAAAGAATGTAAAGAATTGGTTCCAAATTTTAAGGGAAAAAAAAAAATTAGTAGTTCATTATAAAAATCTTGAACTAATACAAAATTGGTTAAAAAAGTAAAAAAAAAATACACAAAATATTTTTGCGAAGCCTTTGGTTAAAAAGTATTTTGATTTTAATACTCAAAAAGTCTAAAGCAAAAATTCTTTTGAAAAGGCTTTTTTAAGTTAATGAAAAAATTCTGTATTGGGTTTAAGCGATGGGAATTTACGAGGGATTAATATTAAATTAACTCATGATAAAAATATTTTTTTTAAAAAATGCCAAACCTTATTTGTTAGTTCAACGTGTTTAACAAGAATTTTTTTGGTATTCATAGAAAAAAGAAAGTTTGTTTTTTAAACAGACCTTGTTATGTTGGTTGTGTTTTTAGATTATCAAATTTTTAATGTATGTTTTATTAAATTATTAAGGAAAAGTACGAGGGAAATTTGAAATCATTTTTTTACTGACACTGTTTTCATTTGTTATGAATAAAACAAAGATGCATTGGGATTTTTAAAAGGAAAAAGTTTTTTTGAAAATAGTGATTTGTAGTAATTAAAAATTTTTTTTACAATAATAAAAAGAAATTTGGGAAAAATTTTAAAAGATGAAGCGGGGGCACCCCCCCATTGTTAAAATTGTCGGATTAAAAAGAAAAATGTTTTCATATTTATTAAAAACGAATTTAAATATTAAAAAATGTAAAGGAATTAAAAAACTTGTTTTTAAAGAAACAATAGTTCATAAAAATTAAAAGTCTTTTTTTAATTAAACCCCAAACTAATCACACCTTTAAAGTTATTCGTTTGAAAAAGTTAATCTTTCCTTATGTTAAAATAAAACTCTTTTATGTTTGAGTAAAGATATATTCTTGATAATGGTTTGATACTTAGCTTACTCTAAATTATAAAAACCATAATTGTAACTGAATATTGTAACGTTTAAAAAATTTAATATAAAAAACCATCCTTTTTAAAATTTCATTTGCATAATTAATAGAAAAGATTTTTTTTTTTCTATTTTTTTTTACAGTAACTTTGAAAAATTTTACACTTTCTTTATTTTTTATTTGTAATTTGCTTCTCCTTTATCTAATTTTTTTCATCAAAAAGAAAAATTAAGATGAATTAAAAAAATTGTTACATTATTACCTTTTTGAACTAAACCAGGACTAGATTTTACATTTTTCCCATTGAAATAACCACCTCAGTATCTTGGGTTAATTGTTAAAAACAATGGAGGTTTTTTTTTTATTGCCTTTCTATTTTTTTTTTCTTTTTTATTACTTTTTCATTTTATTATTGAAATTCCCATTATAAAATTTTTTCATTTAAAATTTTTTCAGTTAAAAAAGCCCTTTTTTTTAAAAATAATTTAAATATTTTGTTCATTTACTCTTTGATTATGAATTTTTAGTATTTTATACAAAATCTACAACGGTTATTTATCTTGAACCTTTTAAGAAAAATAAAAAAATTTTACCCACAAAGCATACTTTTTTTGTTTTTGATATTGAACATTTTTGTTTTTAAAATTTGGTAATCTTAATTACTTTTTTTGGTGGAGGAAGCCCAAAAGGGATCAAAGTATATTTTATTTAAGAAACAAACCAATGTGTTCCAGGACCAACAGAGTCGTAAAAATTTTATATTCACATTAAACCTTTTCTTTTAATTTTTAAAAAATTATTTTACAAAAATACACCCTAAAGTTTTTAATTTTTAATTGGTTACCCATTGTTAAATTTTCAAAGTTAGTTTGGTTTTTTTATAAATTTATTTTTTTTTACTTGGTTGTCGGTAAGGTCTCGTTGAAAATCAATCGGGAGTCCTTTCCCACTTAACAAGATGTATCAAGGTATTCCTAGACTAGCACCCAAATCCCTAAAAACCCCCCGTCTTTTTTTTGTTTTTTGTGTTAATTTAATCACCCCAGATCCTCTAGTTGCTTTTTTGATTGGGTGTAAGATATGGAAAATGTCATTTTCTCTTTATTGCTATAAAAATCATCCTTTCCAAGTATTTTAAAAAAACCCCCATATGGCTAGCCGGAAAAAAGCCCCAAATGCCAAAGGGGCTAATTTTTTGGAGCTTTTTTGCGCCTTTGGAAGAATTTTTTTTCCCTAAAAAACCAGCAAAAAGCTCCTAAAAATCCCCCATTTTGACCTTGATGGACTTTTTTTTTTTTTAAATTGTATTTCAAACCCTTCTTTTTTGCAACAGCTTTTTTAATTTGATTAAATTTTTGGTTTTTTTTAAAAATAAAGGGAAGTTTCCCTGTAATTTTCATGTTTTAATTAAAAGTATGCGGAAATTTATTATTATAAGCTTGGCTAAATTTTCTTTTGTCCATCGTAAGGTTTTTTTACAAATTTTGTGATTTTTTAAAATTTTTTTTTTTTTAAACAAAAAATTTCCCAAATGTATTTTTCTGCCCCTATATCGGGGGGAAAAACCCAAAGGGGGGGGGTTGGTTTTAATTTTGGGGAAGAGTGGGGTCCGGTTTTTCCCTTTTTTAATTGTTTAAAAGTAAATCCCTTTTTAAAATTTTTTTTTGGCCCGTGGGGGTTTTTGAAAAAAAATTTTTCCTCATTATTTTTTTACTGGTACGCGGAAAAAAACACCAACCAACTTGACGAAGGGCTTTGGCTTTTTTGCTGATTTTTGTATCTATTAAAACGGGGGGGGGGGGGATTAGGGGGGGGGGGGTTTTTTTCCCGGGGGTTTTACCAGGTTATTTGGTTTTTTTTGGTGTTCCTTTATTTCCCCATTTTAAGGGATGAACCCGTTTTTTTCTTTGTGTTTGTAAACCCAAATTTTAAAATTCGGGCCAGTTTTTTTGGGGGGGTTTCTTCCCCCCATTTGTGCTTTGCTTTAAAATTAATCTCACGCAGCGCGGGGAGTTTGCGGAGGTTTTAGTTTTCCCCGGTAAATTTTGGAAATTTGAATTTTTACGGGGAAAAATTTTTTGCGCCTAGAAAACCAGTTGGATTTCCCCCGGGACGCAGTAGATCAAAAAAACCTTGTTGTTTATTTGCCTGAAGCAAAAACCCTTTAATTTTTACTTTTTTAAAAATTAAAAATCTTTTTTTTGTTTAAAAAATGATAATTAGGGCTTTTTTAAAAAATTTGATTTTTTAAGCATATTTTAATTGCAGTTTTTTTTTACTTTAAAAAAATTTTTCTTTGTTAAAAAATCAAAAATTGAATTTTTTTCTTAAATTTTAAATGTACCTTTTTTTGTTTTAAAATTTCAGGAAGTTTAAAGGATCTAAGAATGGGTTTTTCATTTTCCAAATTTTTTTTTTTAAAATGTAAATTTTAATAATTTTTTTTTTTTTTCTAGTTTTTTTTGTTTTTATTTTATTTTTTAAAATTTTTTGTTTGTTTTTTTTGGTAAGTTGAAATTTTTAAATAATCTGAAAAATTTTTTACTCTTGATTCCCCCAATTTTTTTTTAATTTTTTTTTCTGAAAAATTTCCCCTTAAAATTCAATTGGAAAAAATTTTTTTATTTTTCCCAAAATTTTCGCCCTTAAATTTCCAACTTGCATTTTTTGTTCCATTTAAATGCTGTTTTTTTTTCCCTTTTTCCAACTTTTTTTTCCACTTCAAGAAGTCTTGTTAAAGCTTTTTTTTGTGCAAAAAATCCTTTTCCCTGAGATTTCTTTTGTTCCAAAAAATAAATTTCCTTTTTTTTCTTTTTTTGCTTTTTTTTAAATAAATTTTTTAAAAATTTTAAAATAATTTTTTAAATTTTTTAAAATTTTTAAAATTTTTAACCATTAAAAATTTAAATTTTTAAAAAACTTTAATTTAATTTAAATTATTTAAATAATTATTAAATTTTAAATTAATTTTTTTCTTTTGAAAAAAGGTAAGCTCTTTTTAAATCTGCGTACTTAAAAATTTTATAATACACTGAAAATTTAAACAACAAAGGGTTATCAATAAGACACAATGAAGTAAATTGTACACAGAGTTAGTTAATTTGGTGTTTTTGTTCCCCATTAGTTTTTTTAATTTTTTTTTCTCAAACAAAAATTTGAAAAATTTATATTTAAATTTCCAATTAAAATTTTTAAATTAAATCAAAAATTTAAAAAATTAAAAAAATTAATTATACAATTTCATTATTTAAAAAATTTCCCTTTTTTTTATAATGTTTCCCTAAAATTTTTAATATTTTCTTTTAAAAAATTTGAATTTTTATTTCCCTTTTTTTCCATTTGAAAAAAATTTTTATTGTAATTTACCAAAACCAAATAGGGTTTTTTTTATAAAATAAAACCAAAATGTTTTAAATTTTTTTTTTTAAAAAACTTAATTTTTTAAATTATTTTTATTTTTTTTATTTTAATTTTCAAAAACTTTAATATTTTTTTTCCAAAAATAATTATAAAAAATTCTTTTTTTAAAAAATTAAGAAAAAAAAATTTTTTATAACCCCTTTTTGTTTTTTTAAAAGGGGTTAAATTTTTTTTTTAATTCTCAATTTTTAAACCCTTTTTTTTTTTTCATTAATTTTAATTTTGCCCAAAAATTTAATCAAAAACTTTTTTGGTTACCTGACCGTAACCCTTTTAAAAAATTTTTTTTAATTTATTGTCTTTTTTTATGGGAAATTCTTTTGTTAAATTTTTAAAAAATTTTTTTTTTAATGTTAATCTTTTTTTAGTTTTTTTCTTTTTTTAAAAAAATAAAAAAATTTATTATTTTTTAAAATTTTTTTTTCCATTTTTACCTTAGTTTAAATTTTTTTTTGCCCTAAATTTTTTTAAATTAAATTAAAAATTTTTTCCTTTTTGAAACTTTTTGGGGGGTTATGTTTTATTCCTTTTTCCCCTTTTAGGACTAAAATTTGTTTTATCAACCCTTTTTTACTTTCATTTTGTTTTTTTATTTTATTTTTTTTTATTTTTTGTTTTTCATTTTTATTGGGTTTGATATCGCCGTTTATTTAAATTTCGAGTTTAAAAACTATTTTTTGGGGGGGTTTTTTCATAATTTTATTAATTGATTTTTTGCTAAAAATCAAAATTTTTAAAAGGGGTTCCATTCTTTTAAAAAATCGTATAAAAGTTTTAAAACTTTTTCCCTTTTTTTTTTATTTTTCAAAAATTTCCCCCAAAAGGTTTTATTTTTAAACCGTAATTTATTGGCTTAAATGCTTTTTGGACCCCTTTTTTTGTATGTTTTATTTATACCTAAAAACGTTTTTTTTTTTTTTCCAAAATTTCTCTTTAATTTTTTTTTTTGCCTAATTTTTTAAAATTTTTTAAAATTAGTTAAATTGATTTTAAATTTTTATTTTTTTATTATTTTTTAAAATTTTATTTTAAAAAAATTTTTTTTTTAAATTTTAAAATTTAATTTTGATTCAAAATATAAATTAAAAATTAAAAATTTAAAGAAATGTTGTTTGAAAATAAAGTAAAATTTTTTTTGGAAAAACCAAAAATTTATCAAAAAAGAAAACCAAAATTTAAAAATTTTTCTTTTATGCCAATTATTTTTTAAAATTTTTTTGTTTCCCCTAAAAAAAAAATCAAGATTAATACAAAAACTCTTAAATTATAAAAAAACAAAGCAAAACCTGCAAAACAAATATAATTTATTTTTATTGAAAAAAAATTAAATTAGAAAAAAATACTTTATTCAGGACCCCCCAAATTGAATTTAAACCTTAACAGAAAAAAAAAAAAAATGATTTTTTAATTTTTTTGAAGTGGTTAAAAGGAAATAAAAAAAATTGGGACAAAAATGTTGTGTTTTTTTTTAATCACACAAAAAACCCAAAGGGTATTGGAAAAAATTTAAAAAATTTTATTTTAAAATGGGGGAAAAAAAAATAATGGGGTTTTTATGAAAAAAAAATGTGAACTTTTGTATAAAATAAAAAAATTTTTTTTTTTATTATTTACAAAAAAGGATTTTTTAAAAAAAAATTAGGATTGTATTTAAAAAGTTTTTTTACAAAAAAAGTGAATGGGAAAATTAATAAAAATTAATTTTTAAAGATTTTAAAATGCTTAAAAAGTTAAAAAAATTAAAAAAGGAAAGAACTACTTAAAAAATAAAATATAACAAAATAGAAAAAGTAGGGAATAAAGAAATTAAAATTTTAAAAACAATAAAAATCTTCCCCGGTTTTTGAAAAAAAAACAAAGTTAATTTATAATAACTTGAAGTCAAAAGATAAAAAAAAAAAAGAAGGTAAAAAATATTTTAAAATTAAAAAAAAGATTTTTTAAAAAAATTATTAAAATAAAATTTAAAAAAAAATTTAAAAAAAATAAAATATGGTTATTTTATTAAAAAAACGAAAAAAAACTATTTTAAGAAATAAAAAAGTTTTGGTTAAAAATTAAAATTTTAAAAAAATTCAGAATTTAAAAAAGTTTGAAAAAATAAAAATAAAAAACAAGATTGACCTAAAAAAAATTAAAAAATGTTATTAAAACAAAACGAAATTTTAAAAAAATTGAAAGAAAATAAGATAAAAAATTTTTTTAAAAATTAAAAATAAATCAAAATAAAAATTATTTAAAAGACTTAAAAAGGGTTGATTGAAAATTAGTAAAAAAAAAAAGTTTTTTCTAAAAATGAGCTTAAAAAAATTAAAATGGTTAGATTTTTGGGAAACCTTAAAAATTTTTAAAATATGCCCAAATTAAGTAAATTAAAAAAAATTAAAGGGGGATAAAGATTTAATGAAATTTTAAGAACATAAAAATGAAATTTTTAGTAAAAAAAGTAAACAAAGGGGGTTAAATTTTGAAATAACAATTAACAAAAATATCGCTAAATTTTGAAAAAAATTGTAAACAGTTTTAAAAATGTCGGACTTTCCAAAAAAGGGAAATTAAAATTAAAGGTTTTTTAAAAAAGAAAATATTTAAAAACAAATGTAAAATTTTTTGTAAAAAAAAAAAAAATAAAAGATTTACTGAGTTAATTCACTAAAAAAAAAAAACAGAAAATAGAAAGGGTTAAAAAAGAATAAGTTTCGGGAAAAACCATAATAAAACCCAAAAATTACAAAAGAAAAAAAGTTTTTTAAACGCCAAATTTTCTAAAAAAAGAAAATTGACCTCTATTTTTAATTAAAAAAACCAAAATTTAGCTATTAAAAATTTTTAAAAAAAAAAAAAAAAAAATAAAGAAAGGTGGGAAGGGGAATGAGGTTTTTTTGAAATTTTAATTTTTTAAAAAGTTGTAAAAATAAAAAGTTTTTTAAAAACCTTTTTTGGTTTAAAAAATTTAAAAAAATCTCTTTAAAAATTTTAAAAAGATTTAAATTAAATAAATTGGATTTAAGATTTTTTTTAAACCCCCCTAGAAAATTAAATTATTTAAAAAAGGGTTTTTATGGGTTTAAATAAAAAATCCGGAAATTTTAAAAAGTTTTAAATTTTTTTGGGGGGGTATACCCCCAAATAAACGTTTAAAAAACCCCTATATTTTATATTTTGGGGTTAATTTAATATTTAAACACAAAATTGTTTTATAAGTAAAAATTCATAGGTTACATGATATTATATTATTTAAAAAAAAATTAAAATTTTTTTAAAAAAAATTATTTAATTTACCCCTAGTTTTTGGTTACAAAGTAAATTTTTGTTTTGGGGGATTAATCAAATTTTAATGGTAAAAAAGAAAAGTGTTGAATTTATTTCCCGGGAGTAAATTTTTTCTTTGCAAAAAAAACCCGGGTTTTATTTTTTTTTTTCTTAAAATTTTTTGGTTAAAAATTTATGTTTTTTAAAACACGGGTTTTGGGAAAACTTAAATTTCTCGGAAAACCATTTTAAAAAAACGGTTAGAATTCAGTGTTTAAAATTAAAAGGGGTTTTTTTGTTTAAGTTTTTAAAAAAAGCAAAAACCGTTCGACATTTTTTTAAAACCCCGCAGGTAAATTTTTAAAAGGCCCCCCCAAAGCCGGGGGGACCTTGGGGCTTTCCCAAAGAAACCTCAAAAAAATTTTAGGTTTTCAAAAATTTTTTTTAACTTTTTTTTTTTTTTTTTTCAATATAAAACCCGTTTTTACCAAATATTAAAAATGTTCTTTCCCCGAAAACCCTTTTTTAAAGAAGGAATAACAATTATTTTTTTAAAATTACGGGGTTTTTTTTGGAAAAGCTGTAAAAAGCATTTTTGGGTTCCCGGCGGGATATAAAAATTCGTTTTTTTAAACAAAAATGATTGACTTGGAACTAAGAAAAAATGTTAAAATTAAAAATTAAACCGGATAAAAGGTTATTTTTATTTTAAAGGTTTTTTTAATTTATATTTTTTTTTTTATGTTATATTTTTTCAATTACTTTTTTTCTCTATTTCAATTAAGAAATATTTTTTAAAAAAAATAAATTTTTAAATTAAATATCAAAAAATTATTTTTTTTATTAAAAAAAGGGTTTTGTTTTAAAAAACCTTTTATTTTTTTTTGCCCTTTGGTTTCCCCGGCGGGGGATTTTTTTTTGTTTTTTTGATTTTTTTTCCCCTTTTTATTTTTTTTTGTTTTCTTGCTTAAAAAATTAAAGTATTTAGGTAGTGCATTTTTTTTTCTATGCTTTAAAATTGTTTTTCAAAAATTAAAAAAGGAAAAAAAAGGAAATTTTTTCAAAAAAAATGCGGCAAAATTTTAAAATTATTTTTACTTCCGATTTTTATTTCAAATTTTTCCATTTTTTATTGGGTTTTGGAAATTTTAAGGGGAAAAAAATTTTTTTAAAGACATATGTTTTCTTCATTTTAAATCATCTTTAATTAAATCATCTTTAGTTAAATCAGAGGTTTTTTATTGGGTTTAAAACCTGTGGATTTTAAATTGGCCGGCATTGGTCGGTTCGGACCAAGGGTTAAAAGGTCAAATGGGGTTAGATTGACTTCGCACAAACAATTACTTTACTACTGTTAGCGTCCGCCATCTTGAAAATACTGAGCTCATTCAGGTCAGGCACTGCTAATATTTTTCCATATGCTTCAGTATAGGAAATGACTCTGTCAAAACCCTAAAATTTAGAGATGACAACTGAAATGAACTTTAATAAAGTAACATGTCAGACACCAAAAATAAAATAGTAATTTTATATAGGCTTGACAGATTCATTTATTTACAATTTCTCTTCGAACACCCCCTCTGTTAAATGGCATATAGAGGCCAAATGCCACTGACACCTACTATTCTAAAGCGCTTATTCTGCGGACCGCTTTCTGAAATGCGGCAATAAGAGGGTACCTGACCTCAGTTCACTTGCATTTCATGCATACTATTCAACACCCCTTTTTCTTTTAGTTTACTTGAACCAAATATATTGATATCTTGTGGAAATAGGTCTACAACGGAGTGAAAATCTAGAAACGTATCAGAATTGATCTGAAGTAGCTGAATATTGAAACAAAGAACAATGTCTTTTATTGGTATGTAGCCTTATTACGCGTAACTTACTCAGGATTTACCTCTCCTTACCACTCTGTCAGTACTACGCCGGGACCACTTACGTGTAACTTAACTGCAAGTAACAAACAATTATGCTCGTAAACCCACAGTAAACAACAAAACAACTGTGTTTAGAGTGTGTTAGATTTAATGAAAATTAAGGAAGTATGTCTACGTAAGTCATTTCAATTTGTGTTCTAGCTCCGATGTTTTTAGATAAAACTGAGACGTTACAGTGCAATAAATAAAACTGGGATCTCACTAATGTTTTTAATCTACACAGTGCTATTGATTGAAGGTGGCAGGGGAGAGCGGTTTCGTAGTTTGGCCCCGGTCGATTTTCTGTATAAACAGGACAGAGTAGATATAAAGGCATATCTATCTTACTGGTTATTTATCATTATTAATTCTTTAATATATCTGGGGAATGAGGAACGGTTAATGATTCTACATGGCGGGTGTTTTAAAATTCCTAGCTCCGTACTTCGGTTGAGGCTAAAACATAACATCAGAACAAAAAGTCGGCCAGACGCTCGGCTGTCATCCATCCACATTTTTTCAAATGAAAATTAGGGAAATAAAGTGGAGGTTGGGAGACACATTCCACACCACCTTGGTATGCATCTATGTTCGCACTATACATATATGCTACGAAATTGGATTTAAAATACAAAATGGTATGAATGGCAGAGTTCAAAGTGAGGCCGGTTAGGCTAATTTTGGTCTATAAAATTTGGGTGATTTGGCCAATTTCACTACATCTGGCATGGAAGCGACAGGTGCATAGGCCGGAGAGTCGTCTTTATGTAGTCTTGTTCTGAAGTCCTAGTGTT
>NW_026459471.1:0-6176 GCF_021730395.1 Mercenaria mercenaria | reverse complement strand
ATACTATTTCAAACACTAAAATTGTGTTTTTATAGATAGAATAAAACTGAATGTGCGGAAGCGGGTATTGTCTTGCTTTTTTAAATTTTTGATGTTTTAGGTTAATATCGAAATATACAACTGTTAGAAATCAACAAGCAATTCTTTATTCAACATTAAAAGTACAGATATTTATGTCTGAACCATAATAAATGTATATAGATCTACTGCAATACAAAATAAATACAAAACTGGTACAAACCTGCTAGAATTTGCTTTAATAACGCAACAATTGCCGGTATTTATACCGTAATCGTGATTGTTTTTCGAACGCATTTATCAGCAAGAAAAAATGGGAATGCCTGGCTTTTTAGCTCGCCTGAGCCGAACGGCTCATGTTGAGCTATTAGGATCGATGACTGTCCGTCGTCCGTCCGTCCATGCGTCCGACGTCCGTGCGTCCGTTCACATTTAGTTTGTTTACACTCTAGCATCTACAATTTTAAAGCAATCTTAATCAAACTTAATAAAAATGTATTTGGTCACAAGGCCTCGGACGAGTTTGATTTTGGGCTAGATTGGTTCAGTATGTCCAGAGTTATGTGCCCTTGATTGACAAAATTTGCTATTTTTCACTTTGTTTACGCTCTAGCATCTTCATTTCTTCACCAATCCTAATCATATTTATAAAGGATGTGTATGACTTCAAGATTTTGGATGAGTTTAGATAATTTAGCGAATGGGGCGGGTAGGACAAAGGCTATGTGCCCTTGTTTGACAAAATTTGCTATATTTCAGCTTGTTTACACTCTAGCATCTCCATTTCTTCATCAATCCTAACCATATTACAAAGATAGTGTATGACTTCAAGATCTCGGATGAGTTTGATTATGAGCAAAATTGGACTGATAGAACCAGAGTTATGTGCCCTTGATTTACAAAATGACTATTACGTTGTTTACACTCTAGCACATACATTTTTTCACCAATCCAAAACATATTTACACAGTATTTGTATTGCCATAAGATTTTAGATGAGTTCAATTATGAACAAAATCAGACAAGCAGGACCAGAGTTATGGACCCTTGATTTTGCAAAAGTCCCTAATTTTTACCTTGTTTACATTATAACACCTTCATTCCTTCAGAATCCAAACATATTTATAAAAAATGTGTATGAGCATGAGATCTCGGACGAGTTCGAATATAAGTGAAATCTGACCATAAGGACTAGAGTTACTCGCCCTTGATTTTACAGAAATTGCTATATTTTCCCTTGTTTACACTCAAGCAACTTCATTTCTTCACCAATCCATATAATATTTACACAGAATGCGTATGATTAAAAGATCTTGGATGAGTTCCAAGAGCTAAATCAGTTTAGTACGACCATAGTTATGTGCCCTTGATTTACCAAAATTGCTATATGTTACATTGTTTTGCATTTTTCTTTCTTCATCAGTCATAATCATGTGTACGTGATTGATTTGAAAGTTCAAGTATAATGTCTTCAGGTGGTCTCAGATTATCGGGGAAGATCACTCTTGCCTGATTTTATTTCAAATTACCTCCCTGTGTCTTTCATTAAAATGAACATATTTTGGTAACTACTTGGATGATTGGTTCCAAATTTCATTTAATAATATGTTATCAAGTGAACCCAGACATTCAGGGGAGACAACTCCGGAGTGAACTTTTGTTAAATAACCTCCCTTTATTTTAATTTGAATGGATATTTCTCTGTAACTTCTGGCAAGACTGATTTGAAATTTCATCAGTGTCATCAGGGTACTCTGATGATCAAGTTAGAAACCTCTGGACTGATTTATCTCAGATTACCTCCCTTTGTTTTTAGCTAACGATGATTATTGTAAAACCATGATAACACAATACTCACCATAGGTCACATTTTAGCAAACTCTGCTAAGTAAATTGCATGTAACCTGTACATGGTCTTTATAGAAGTTGAGCGAAGAAGTTTTTTATAAAGTCCAATATCTTGATACTGTCAAAAGATATAGACTTGAAACTGGAAAATACTTCTTCACTATCATCATCTTCACCAGGGGAAACAATCCCCATAACTCTATTTTTGTTTTTTTTTCACGATTTATCCCCCTTTTTCACTTAGAAAATTTGATTTGTAAAGTACAAATATATTGAATACTATCGAAGATGTTAACTTACTTTTACTATCAACATCTACACCAGGAAAAACAATCCCCATAACTCTGTTTCGATTTTTGACAGTTTTATGCCCTTTTTAACTTAAAAAGTTTGGTAGAAACTTCATTTAAAGTCCAATATTTTGGGATACTATCAAAGGTATTGACTTGTAACTTGGAATAATTCATTACTATCAACACCTACACCAAGGACATCAATCTTCGTGACTATCTTTTCATTTTTGACAGATTTATACCCTTTTGTAACATAGCAATTTTTGTTTTCGAGTTTATATCTCCAATACTGTAGCAGGTATGGGACTGAAATATCATACATGATCTTCGAGGTAAATAGACAGTGTCATTACAACAAGACCCATAACTCTGTCAAGCAGTTTTCCTAAATTCAGTTTATGTTTTGATAGTAGCTATTAAATCTGTTTGAAATATCACTTGTGTTGTGCACATTTTATATAAATTACAAATGGCATTCACTTGTTTCAGTTCTTTTGTTTCCCTACTTGAAAAATGCATTTGCATGTCTATACTTCAACAAGTGTAACTCTTAACACAAAATTATAAACTTGGAAACCAGTATGCTATATTAAAGATAGCTAATAATTTAAACATGGTATTTTCAGACATTCCTGAAATTCACTGTATTTAGGAATAATATGGTAAATTAAAGAACCTTTGACAATTCAGATAGGTCTTTGGACATCAGCATGACCGCAATATATGAAAAGATGTTTGGCATTGGCACTAAATGTTTTATTCTTTACTGTGACTGTGCTGTACAGCCCAGGAAAGACTTAAATTCAAACTGTGACACATACATTTCATCTTGCCAAAATTTTATCACACAGTTCTAAGGAACAACATAGACACCAAAGGTGGAGAGTAGAAGATAATTTTTAACTCGGCACCACTGCCTTTATATTTAAGGTATTAGGTCCATAATAGAGTGTCTCCTTTTTGAAGAGTATTCAAATTCTACCATAAACCTACTTTGACTACATTTTCGTGTGTGTGGTGGGGGTGGGGGGGTAGGTTCAATCCCACTGGGACCAATTTTTCCCTTATTTTTCTTTTTTTCTAGTAAGTTTTTCTTCTTTCGAGACTTGTTATTGATTTATTGTGGTACAAAATTGGGAAAAAAATCATTTGATAAGCGATTTCTTGCTGTTCAAAGTGAATTTACGTCTGAAATAGAAGGGGTAGAGTTAGACATCCTTAAAATACTGAATTACGTGCGGTAAAAGTTCTCTATTTGCCTTCATTCTTTAGATTACATATTGTGGAAGATATGTAGGTAGGTTTTACTTCTGCCCACAGTTATTTTTGAATGAAGTGAGCAAAATTCAAAACAGATCCGCAGGATTCGACCTTAATTTTTCAATTTTCGAGATAGAATTCTGTCTCATTAAATCCGTTTATTTGAGAGACTCTAGAAAAAAATGATACTGACAGTTTTATTTTTTAGTTTTATAATTGTTTACCAATAGTTTGATGATTCTTCCATAAAAAATTATGGTATAATGAATGCTCTGCAAACGTTTTGGATAAAGACCGCTACCTTGAAATTAGTCTCTACTTGAGCTCGAGGAAATACCATAAATTACACAAAATTTATAAAAAACGGCACAGTAAAAGTTTTTAAAAATTTGCAACAAAGTGTGAAGCACGGTCAACTGTAAGAATATACCAAGCAATTGCCATCTTTTAAACATTACTATTAGGGGCCTAATACCTTAATCAGTACTGGGATTTCCCCCACTCTGCAAATGGTATATAATGCAGTACAAATGCATTTCTATTCCCAGTCCGTTTGTTTATATGTTTGTCATATGATATACTTCCACTGACACAAATATCACTCAGGTTAGCGACCGGCCGTCTTGTATGGGTTGTATGTCTGTGTGCAGTTTTATGGGATGATAGAACGACAGGAATTAATGATATTATGTTAATTCAATTTTGCGAACTGCCAAACCAGAACATTTATATGACAATGATAAAAACATTCATTCAGAGCCTGCTGAATACCGGGTTCATTTCCTCACCAAAAGGCCAGAAACACGTGTATTATAAATAAGAATGTATTCTTAGAGTCATACGTTTCTGGTCGGTTAGCAGTAGTAAAGTAATTGTTTGTGCGAAGTCAATCTAACCCCATTTGACCTTTTAACCCTTGGTCCGAACCGACCAATGCCGGCCAATTTAAAATCCACAGGTTTTAAACCCAATTAAAAGTTTTTAAAGTTAAATTAAATACATATGATATAGATGAGTTTACAGAATAAAATATATTGTTTGAAAGAAAGAAGATTTACTGATAATATAAACCCCCATTATGTTATAACAAAAATGGGAGAAAATGATAAAAGCTACTGTTCATCTTGTGGAAAGATGAAATCAAAGTTTGTTAAAGTACAGGGGGTAATTTAGATATTCACAAAGCAATGTTACCTTTATTACCAAAGAAAGGTTTAACACTTCCAGGATATAATTATTGGGGGCCAGGAAACCCCCTAGTAAGGGGACCCCCTGCAAGAATGGTGCAGTTGTATGGGACCATGTTTATGCTATGACGTGATGTAAAAAAGGGTACATGTGAAAAGAAAATGTTTTCCCAATTTAATAAAAACAAAAATCAAAAAAATTTGGGAAAGATTGAAAAACCCATTTAGTTGTAAAACCTATAATTAAAACGAAATCACATTTGGTCTCGGACAAAAAAAAGTCAAAAAAAGGGAAAAGGGGGGTTAGAAAACCCCGGATCACAGGACGATGAATTAGCAAAAGAATTCCAACCAATTAAAAAATTTAGGAAACAAAGAGTGATTTTAAGTTTGATGATACTTGGTCAGCTGATTTGTGTGAAAGCTTTTTCTTAAAAAAGGAGGTAAAGTATTGTTAACCGTTTTGATATATTTAGTAAATATGCGGGGGTTACCCCCCCTTTAAAGAAAAAAACTGGAGAATCTGTTACTGAAGCATTTGAAAAAAAAATTTTAAAAGGGGCGTTTACCAGTAAATTTTTGGGTGGGAAAAAAGAATTTTATAAAAAAAATTTTGAATCATTTTTGAAAAAAAAAAAAAAATTAATATGTTTTAATTTATAAAGGAAAGGTGTAGAATAGAAAGATTTAAATAGAAGTTTAAAAAGAATAATGTGGAATATTTTAAGCAAAAAATACTTATATTATTTAATAATTTGCAGGATATGGTCGTAAATATAACAAAAAAAAAATTTAGTTAAAATGACCCCCCAAAACCCGTAAAAATTAAAAAAAGGTATGTTATTTTAAAATTTATTGGGTTTTAAAAGAATAAAAAGAGCAAAGCAAAATTTAAAAAAATTGGTGTCGAGTTCGTTTAAGAAAAAACTTTAAAGACATTTTAAAAAAAGGATTACCAAATTGGACAGAGGAAATTTTTAAAATTATAAAATTAATAAAAATCCCAGAAACATCATTTTAAAATTTTAAATGTAAATAATTCAAGGTTCATTTTTAAACAAAAAACTTTTCCCTACCCAAGAATTTTTTTAAAATAAAAAAAAGTTATTAGACGAGTATAAGAAAAACAAGTTTTTAGAAAATGGAAAGGTTATAGTGAAAATTTTTAATGTTGGGACCAACCCCGATTTAAACAAATTTAAATTTAGAAAAAAAAGTTAATTATTTTTTTTATATTTCCCAGATTTGTTGAGCGCCCTTTTCATATGTAAATATCGTTAAAAGGCGCTTTACTTTAAAAACATGTGACACATCGCAGATATGTGGGAAAATAACAAAAGAAAATTGCATCACAAAACCGAAAATGAACAGTTTGTTTAAACGCCTTTTTTTATAATGTTTTTCAATGGGTTGTACTAATAAAAAAATATTATTTTTCAATAATATTCAAAAATGAACAATGTATTTAAAACGCCTTTTGTGCAAACAGCCTGCCCCCCCCCCCCCCGCACATTATTAATGGCAATAAAATCAAATTTCTAAAAATTTAATGGAATAGAAACAATAGATC
>NW_026459470.1:0-18813 GCF_021730395.1 Mercenaria mercenaria | reverse complement strand
TGCTCTGTATTTTGTTCAGGCATTGAGCACGTAGGTTTTTGGTTAATAAGGTTTGGTTTCCAGATATATTTACGCGAGCACAATGCGGTGATGAAACCTCTACAATTTACGCTTTACGCGAGCACAATGCAGTGATGAACCCTCTACAATTTATGCGAGCACAATGCGGTGATGAACCTTCTACAATTTACGCGAGCACAATGCGGTGATGAACCCTCTACAATTTACGCGAGCACAATGCGGTGATGAACCCTCTACAGTTAGTCGCTACGCTTTCCTATTTGATGGTGCAATAAAATGTAAGACTCCGTAGCTTTCCCTGTTGAATAATCATCATTGTTTTAATCCCACTTGCTCTATCACATTTAATTTCTGATGTATCTGTCTACAGTTGCAAGACTATTTTGCGGTGCATGGCTCTGGTCATGTTTGCTTTGTTCTGTGTTTCCGGTAAATCTACAGTTACCTATCATTTTCACATAACTTGCCTTCAGTTGCCATTGTGTTTGCATTGTGTATTAGGAACTTACCTGGCAGAGATAATCTTTACTAACACTGTCTATCGCAGCACTGCATCAATGCTATTACTTCTTAGCAGAGAAGCTATAATTGCTATTAAGTTCGGAATCTGTTGCTACTTAGCACGGAAGTTATTGGTATTCAGCATGGAAGCTACTGCTACTCAGCACGGAAAAAATTCCTCTATTGTAATTCAGCACGGGATCTTTTGTCATTCGGTACAGAAGTTACTGCCCTATATTTGTTCACTTTATATTTCCGTTTAGTTTAGCATTCTGAAACTAGTTTAATTAACCAGACTTTAATGTTTTGAATAAATGCATTGTTTGACAAATATCAGATTGTCCGCCATTTTCGATATGAAAACTGATAACAGCGCAAGTTCTGGGATAATCGTATAACCAGTGAAACTTCTCAACAACTGCGTAATAACTTTAGTCTAAATAAATCTTATTGTAGACTTAACAATCATTAATTTCTATCTAAACGCAGGATTTTCCCTAGAAACACTCCTTCTGGCTAGATTTTCGTTGTAATCATCACAACTTTAGTTGTAACTTACCAGATTATTTATAACAACAAGAGGTGAAACACAGACAACAGAGATCAAACATACGCCCTTCCTGTCTATTAATTAGATTTACCAACATGTCAACAGCTTTAAGTTTTGAGTGAGTGAGTTGGGTTTTATGGCGAATCGACACAAAATGGTCATATATCGCCAATTAAGTTTTGATATCTGAGAATATATTTCAATTTACACACAGTAAATTATTGGTCCGTGGGCCAAGGCCAAAAAATTTGAAAGTCGTAGCCCAGAAATTAGGCAAAGGTTGAGCTATACCATGATGTTATACTATCATTCAGGAAACTTTTAAGGGTGGATGTCGGTCTGAGCGACATGTCAGTTAAATTTAATGACGATTTTAAAAACGTTGGTGTCTAATAAATACGATTTAGCATTGCATAGGGATATCGCCGATTTGGATGGTAAAAGAGACATTTATGCGACATTTCTTATAACAAATCTTATCTTTTAATGTCTGAAATAATCAATAATTTACTTTTGTTGTCAAAGAATGCTACGATATGTATTATATACTGAATAAAATATAAAAAGTAGGGGTTGATGTACCCCACCCACCACATTAGTACATATATTATTATGCGGGAAATCTTTAGAACTTTTAATCCTTTATAAAGGAACAGAATCCTAATGTTTACAGTAATGAAAACGAAATGAATGAATAATTAACTAAAATTTCAGACACCTTTACCCTTTAATATCAGTTGGCTAAACCTATGGTTTATGTTTTATTTCTGGGCGAATTGCATACTGACAGACCTATTCTTTGCTAGTGCAGTAAAAATGATGAAAGTATTGCAAAAACTAAAACGACCGCAAACGTTTTATGGAAGTTCCCTATGGAGAACATCAAAATGGAAGCAGATCCAGCAATATAAGTCTTTATTCAAGATGACAGCTATTTCAAATTAATCCAAAATTATTATACATATGAGTTAATGCAACAAAAGTTTTTATATTTTGATGACTTTAGTTCTCTTCTAGCTTAGGTCTTCTTAGTAGTCATTTTGTACGTAGTTATTAAATCACCCAAAATTTATGTTTGTTAAACTACCAACAAATTAGGTTATTTAGTTACGCAGACTATACAAATTTAGACGGCCACCACTTTCCAAATTTCCAAATAACTGCTTTAAATTTGATCACACTTGCACATATGAAAGAGGCGTAGCTCTTTAAAAGTCAAAACTATAACACGAATCACTTGATATTGATTGAAACATGTTACAGAGGATTTTACCGCTCACAAAATGACCACCTGAAATCGGCTACATGTACAAATATTGATGAGCTACTGCTGTTTAGATATTCAGTATTATAAACAAACCAAATAAGTTTCCAAGGATTGAAGTTTGGTTATCCAGATCAATCTAATAAAGATACTGTCCTGTCATTTTCAAACTGGTCGCCAAAAGTAAGTTTGCAAACATACATATGGATAAGATTTAACTAATCATTGCTGTAATAGAAGTTAAAATAATTTCAATTGAAAACTACGTTACCAATATGAACTACTTCTATTGTTTTAATCAAGATGGCGCCATTTTCAAAATGCGTACCGTAAAAGACATAACAGTAATATGATTTAAATACTGCTTTTGTTTCTTTTAAATCTAAACATGTTACTCTCAATTTTCATTCAAAGGATTTTGAATGTAGTTAAAATGTAATATTAATTTGTATCAGAATGGCTGCCTGATAGATGTTACATATACTGTGTATCCTAGTGGAATAATGAGAAATGGAGAATGGAACATATCATGAAATTGTCACTTTCTTCTGAGGTAGTGAAAAAGATCATTGTACAAACACTTACGTCTTTTTAAACATTTTAAAGGATTTATAATGTTCAATTGAAAACTACGTTACCAATATGAACTACTTCTATTGTTTTAATCAAGATGGCACCATTTTCAAAATGCGTACCATAAAAGACATAATAGTAATATGATTTAAATACTGCTTTTATTTCTTTTAAAACTAAACAAAAAAGTCATGCTACTCTCAATTTTCATTCAAAGGATTTTGAATGTAGCTAAAATGTAATATTAATTTGTATCAGAATGGCTGCCTGATAGGTGTTACATATACAGTGTATCCTAGAAATGAGCATATACAGTTCTAAACCTATCAAAGCAATTTAAGATGCATATATATTGATGTACCTTTAGGTTGTGCTTGAAAGTTTTATCTGTTTTGTTTTAAATAGAAATAGTCAGATATATCATACATCATTCAACAAAATCCTTTCAATGCGTATTCCTCTGAAATAGTGTCAAACTGTTATGAATATATCTGTAGTCATGCATTTGCTTGACATAATGAACAGGTAGTACAGAGCTTCGCAGCTATAAATTGAGCAAGTCCTGGAATCAAAAAGTCGTGTATCGTATCTGTTGTTTTTATTTGGTTGTATGAGCAATAATTATTGGTATTGTTGTAATTAATATTTAAAGTAACGTATGTTTCAATCCCTTTTAGGATGTAGCTTAATGATTTTACTACGGAATAAAGCACTTAACTAAAAAGAGTTTTTACAGATATGTCATCAAATTACCACTGGCGTTTTCCAAGCAAATAGTACAGACTCTGTAAGTATGTACATATGCATTTATACGTGTATGATGAACTTATTCTGATACTGATACCGAAAAGTGACTTCCACGCAACCTCTCATATCAAAATTTAGAGTATATTTCTGTCATATGGTGTACATAGGTGTTATAATGTGTCCTCTTGTGTAGTTCTGAAACATACGTTACCAAAATTAGATTAAGGTAGTTACTAGACTTAATGGTTGAAACATAGAACTTTACATACCAAGGTAATCTAAATGTAACAGTTGAAATACACCAATTTTTGAACGAACTAGTTTCTTTGTATTTGTTAATAGTTTTGAAAATAGAATATTGAATTTTAGTAAGAACGCAGAACTGACAATAATGATACCACAATCAGGATATGAACAAGGAGTCTTATCTATGTTTCCGTTAGGGGAATGTAATATGAATTCGTAGTTCAGTAATTCCGTCCCACATTTTAAGTGATATTTGAAAATCATCATGGTCAGAAACAGAACTATTTTAAAAAGCATGTTTTACAAAAAGTGTCATTTGTTTCACTACGTTGTACTGTATATGTATGATGCTCCGTAAGTTCTAAATGTGCCGTGTTTATTTACTTCAGGAATTATATCAGCAACTTTGAACACATAATGCATATAAACCGATAATTTCAGTGATGAATACAATCTTACCTTCCGTGAATATCAAAACAACGCATTAAAATATAAAATCCTCTGTCTTGAAACCGCCTAAGTCCATCGAAACCCCAAAACTATAATAGCTTTAATGTTACTTAATGTAGCTTTAATATTACTTAATGTTCTGTGTAATCTTGGTAACGTATGTTTCATAATATATTATTCATTTCATCTTTGTAATGCTGTAAAAACTGACTGAGTTGGTGCTTTGCGATGCCAGTAAGCATGATTTATGTATTAGCCTAGAATAATTATACACGAAATATAAAATTGAGTAGGTGACCTTTAAAACCTAGGTAGGAGAGGTGGTCTAGTGGATAAGGTGCCGGCCGCTCAATCCAGTGGTTCTGGTTTCGAGCCTCACTAGGATCACGACCATGACCTCTCATATGGCACCAGTATTGGTTTCTCCAGGAAGCGGACTCAAAGAGTGGTTTCAAAAGGCTTGAAGCTTTCATTACAATCGAGCTATAACAAATAAGTATAAACTAAAACCTAGGTAACGTACATTTGATTGTTAGATACCCTCACGTTCTGTATTTATTTTGAATGAAAGACAAAAATATTCAGACTGCGTACAAACTGTAACCAAGTCTATTGTTAATTATCAATATGCTATCTTTTGAAGCAGAATCCATAAAATGCTATTAAATCTATGCTATCTTTACAGTGATGCTGAAAGAGACACCGTTGTTTTACTGTAGTTTGTCGACATCCTATAATTGAGAATAGTTACAGGGTTAAGTCCAACAAAATTATAACGGTCATGTGTGCATAGTTTATATTAATTAAAAGCATACAAATGCAATTGCTGGAGTATTTTCAATGTTGCTAATTCTTCAAGGTGGAAAATTTGAGTGGCGGCTGTTACGTATATTACATTTTAAAGTATCAAATAAAGGTTAAAATTATACATGTAAGCTTACTTTGACATCTAAAATAGAAGAAAATTATTGGTACCCAAAACCTTTCTGAATGAAACACAAATAGGCTTGATTTATTGAGAAACAGCATGTGATTTATATGTATTACATTTGCATGCACGTTGTCTATAACCTAAAGTGATTGCAATATTTCATATTTTCTCATGAAAATATATAAAATTGTGAATCTTAACACAATTATTTGATGATGTCTTATTAAAAAATATAGTAATTTTGATAATTTTATGAGTTATTTAAAATGGCAAAAATGTAGCTCGGGTGGGTGGGGTATTTTGACCCCTAAATTTTGGTAGAAATCGTCAAAATTTCGAAAACTTTGTTACAGTGAAGCTTTAATTGATTTAGAACAGTTACATAAGCAAAACTCTAATATCTGAAAGTCAGTATTGAAACAATCTGTTAAGAATTCGTGTGTAGCCATCAATACTTTCAGAGAGAGAGAATTCCGCATTTTTCATACACAAGGTTTACTAAAATGTGTATAATTTTTATTTGACATACGGTAGAAAGTGACATCCGGTCTTAAACAAACCCGGAATGAATGTATTAATGGCTGAAGTGGATGAACCTTTGCCTAATTTCTGGGTTACGAAATCGAAAAACTAGAGGACTTTCAGAAACTGGCCCACAGACCATATGAAAACCATTGAAATGTACAACACAAAATAGCTTTACCAACAATGCTTGTAACCTACAACCAGCTTCCATTATTGAATCATCGGTGAAAATCTAATGAAATGACGTTGTTAGAAAATTCTAAACATGACAAGTTAATGTGAACCTGTCGTTAACTATCATTACAAGGAGTTTAATCATGGACGGGATTGTCCCTACAAACGGTGTTTTGTTTTGAAAAGTTCAAACAATGCTTCCAAATATAGAAACCACTGGGAAAACATTTGAGCATCTCATTCCAAGCGGTCCAACTTTTTCAATCCTTTTCAAACCATAGATTATTGTCAATCGTTCGAATGTGAATTCAAAATTTGCTACTTAACATAATAAAGCTTATTTGTTTTGTTCAGACATAAAGATTTTATTCTCTTGCATGAGAGCAGCATTAATTCTGTTCAAACTATAACTTTAACTAGGTAATAGATATGTCAGAAATGAAAGATTTACCTTAGCTTTACCTTGGTATGAATTCCTACTGAGAAATGTGCTTATATTATGAATTATGTATACAAAACGATGGCAAAATTAACAAATGCAAAAATAAGTACGAATATTTTACCGTCAGTGTGGTTCTAGTACGACAGAACACAGTATTTTGGTAAATCAATCATATTATATGGCATCTCTGAACAAAATCAGAATATTATCACTCAATACAAGTCCAGCATTTTCGCAGTCAAACAATGTGCTAAAATGTTGTTGACTATACACTGTTTAAAAGTGTTATATTTATATATTTATTTTCAATAAATGTTGTAAGAAATATAACAGCGACTATATCGACATTACGCTGCAATGGCTTACTCAATAGACTACGGAATTCTACGGAATTGACCTTACGCCAGATAGCCTGTAGCCACGCCTACCAGTTTTCAGGAGGAACAACTCATGCTAGGCCCGACAAACAAAGGAATCAAATGGCGACGGCAGAAATATTTTGCCGGACATTCTAGTTGATTTCGGCGTACGCTACCTCAAATTCACACGTATTTCTAAAGTGAAAAGACAAAACACAATCGTTAATAAGTGGATGTTCTGTAGCGAAACATAAATTCTACAAAAAACAGCGATACGTTGTTGTTAAAAGCCGGGAACTGCACCCGAGTATGAGGAAAACTAAACGAGGCAGGGGGCCGAGCGGAAAACACGTAAAAAAGACGGAAATCTCTGAAACCATATAGCTGATTTTGTGGGGTTTTTTTAATTGTCCGTTTCTTTTTCATTATAGAAACGTCAAATTTCGATCTCCCGGAAATCATGTAGGGTATGACTATATTAAGCAGACTAGAACATTGATTTTTATTAATTAAGGTTGAAATCAGACTGTGGATTCTGAATCCTATTTTAAAATAATTAGATAAATTAAATAAGGTAATTTACATGTAAAAATTGTCACTTGTGTCATTTAAGAAACGTCGGATTTCGAAATACCGGAACTCATTTAAGATGCTCATATCATTGTTCAACATTATTCAGATACATAGCATTTAATGTTTAATACTTAGACATGATGTGTTTTAAGTATAAGTAAAGAAAGTTCTCTTATTAGAATTAAAACGTATAAATGATAAATAAATAAGATATAGTCCAAGGCGATGATATAGTCCATACTCATATTTCAAGACATATACCGGCGCATCGCAGCTTAAAACAATTATGTTTGAGCCTACCAAATTTCTTTATAAAGTATACAGAGTGAATGTATAATTTTTTGTTTAAGAACATATCTTCTTTATACGAAATATGCTATTTTTTCTGGAATTTTAGACGAAGTTTACGCTGTCTATTAAAATGAAATTTAGAACGAAAGCACACACCGAGTGCTAAGTCAAAACTTTGAGCGCCTAGAAAATTGTTGATTAGACTCATTAAAAATAATCTTATATTAATCATAGTTTTTTTATCATGTTTATTATTTGTTGTATTATCACTCAGGTATGACTTAACATACACCAGTTGGAGATTGATGTAAACCTTAAAAAATGCATAAATCATGTTTCCGGTACATTAAGGCATAATGAATGAATGAATGAGTTGGGTTTTACGGCGAATCGACACAAAAAGGTCATATATCGCCGAGAAAATGTTAAATGGATTACGTTAATTGCAAAGCATAAATAAAACCATTGAAGTAAAAGCGTAAATACATAAATAGTGTAAAAAATCAAATGCAAACATTAAAAAGTATAAAAGCGGTGGTTAATAATCAAATAAGGTTCAGATTTTATGATATATACCTATTTCTTTCAAAAACTGCAAAATTTTGTCGGCTGAAATTTGCTCGTACAGCTCTTTTAGAGATTCAACATTGTAGTATGAGTTGCGCTGTGGATCGAAGTCTATACAGTCGATTAAAATATGTTTAATAGTAAGTGGTGTTTGACATGGTATACATTCAGGTTGATCTTCATTGTTCAGCAAATACGAATGAGTCAACCGAGTATGACCTATCCGACAACGAGAAAGAACAACTTCCTCCTGCGAACAGATCTATTTCCTTGGTGCCATTCACCTAAAGTAGGTTTAATTTCACGAAGTTTATTGAACGAAGCATTGTTCCACGACGACTGCCATTTAGTTAAAATGTATTGTTGATATTTGACCTAAAATCAGTATATGGTAATTTCAATTTAGATTGATTTAATGAAAGTGATTTCTTTGCTGCAGTATCAGCATCTTCATTTCCATAAATACCAACATGACTAGGAATCCAACAGAATATGATGGACTTTTTAAAAGATAGTTCATGAACCCTGAGAAGAATGTTTTTGAATGAGAGGATTTTCTGTATTACGGTTGTGTATTGATTGTGATACAGAAAGTGAGTCGGAAAAGATGATAAACTTTTCTTCATTATATTCTGAAATAAAATAAGGGCCAAATCAATTGCTTTTGCTTCTGCTGAAAAAATTGTAGCGTTATTTGGTAAACGTAATTTTAATTGATGCAGATGGCTAACGGCGGCACATCCAACCTTTGAATCATCTTTTGAACCATCTGTATAAATAGGAAAATGATCTTTGTAAGCGATTTGATTTCGTTATATTTGGACTTGAATTATTTCAGGGTTTGTCTCAGCCTTTTTCAATGCGGTTTTCATATCAAAAGAATTGTTGGAGAATTAAGAATCCATGGTGGTGTATTCAGAACTAAATTATCTTTTACATCATGAAATTCAAAATCTGTTTCCTTCATAGAATTATCAATGCGAAATCCAAAAGGTTTAATTTGTTTTGGTTTTTCTGTCATACGAATCGTGGTATTTGGGTTTAAATAGATTTTATGAGCAGGGTTGGATTTGTTGGCAGCTACCCTCAGAGCATATTGCAATGACAGTTTTTCACGTCTCGTATAAAGGGAGGGTTCGTTTGCTTCAACATACAAGCTTTCAACAGGCGATGTTCTAAATGCGCCAAGAGCAATACGAAGAGCTTGATTATGAATAGTATCCAGCATCTGTAAATACGATTTTCTGGCTGAACCATAAACAACACAACCGTAATCTAGCTTGGATCGAATCAAAGCTCTATACAGTCTTAACAAAACCTTGCGATCTGCTCCCCAATCAGTATTTGAAATTACCTTTAAAAGATTCAACGATTTCAAACATTTGGCTTTCAGGTATTTTATGTGTGGTATAAAAGAAAGCTTTTTATCAAAAATAACACCAAGAAATTTTGCTTCGTCAACAACGGGTATTTTTGTACCATTTAGAAACAGCTCAGGGTCACAATGTTGTTTCCGTAATTGACAAAAATGGACACACTGAGTTTTTGATTGGGAAAATTTAAAACCATTTTCCATGGCCCAAGTTTGAACTTTGTTCAAACACTGCTGTAATTGGCGTTCAATCGTACGCATATTTTTTTAACGATAACATATTAGAAAGTCATCAACATATAATGAACAATCTATCCCTGGTGACAAACATTTCACAATATTATTAATTTTGATGCTAAAAAGTGTGACAGATAAAATAGAACCTTGTGGAACTCCCTGTTCTTGCTCAAAAGAGTCAGAAAGGGTAGAACCAACACGTACTTTAAAATTGTGATCTGATAAAAATTGCGATATAAATGTTGGAAGACGACCTTTTAAACTAGTCGTTAAGATCATTCATAATACCATATTTCCATGTAGAGTCATAGGCTTTTTCTAAATCGAAAAATACAGACACTAAATGCTCTTTTTTAACAAATGCATCACGAATAAAATTTTCCAGTCGAACAAGATGATCAGTTGTGCTGCGCTGCTTGCGAAAACCGCTTTGAAAGTTTGTAATTAGGCCTTGAGATTCAAGATACCAAACTAGTCTAGAGTTGATCATACGTTCTAGCGTTTTACATAAAACAACTGGTAAGTGCAATCGGTCTATAATTACTGGGGTTAGTGCTATCTTTCCGGGTTTTGGTATTGGAATAACTATAGCTTCTCTCCAAGAATCTGGAAAAATGCCAGTTTTCCATGTAATATTATAAATTTCAAGTAGGAGGTCTAATGATTCTTGTGGTAAATGTTTTAAAAGTTGATAATGAATTTGGTCCGGACCAGCTGCGGTATCGTGACATTTATCTAAAGCGTCAAGCAATTCTGTGAGTGAAAAAGATTTATTATAATCTTCATCATTATTTGAATCAAAATTTAAAGGTTTGCTTTCTTTAGTCGATTTTATGTTTTGAAACCTTTTATCATAATTGTTTGATGAAGAGTTTTTTGAAAAAGTTTTACCAAGTGTATTGGCAATGTCCTCCTTGCTAGATGCAATAGACTGGTCTGTCTTTGTAAGATGGGAAACATTTGAAGATTTTCCTTTTCCACTTATTTTGCGAATCATTTCCCAGACTTTTTTAACCGATATAATAAGATAAGGCATAATATTTACACGTTACCAGTCAAATAATATAGAACATCAAATACTTGTGTTTTATCAGTACATACCAGTTACGCTGGTAACTGATGGAATATTTTTACTATTGAATAAAGAATACTAGGCACTTTTGTTAAATAAGAAAGTTAATTTTCATAGAATTTTACACTGATTTAAATGAAATAATTAAAACGTTATAACACAATGAGTGCTAAGTCGAATTGCTTTGCTTTTAAACACCCTTATAAGATTTTTAAGATCAACTATTCTTGAGGACGTCCACAGAGCCTGATACATCGTTGACAATATTCGAGGTCTGAGAGTGAATTTGGAAAGGGAAGCGCTCTAGTATTACACTCTCTTCCCTGTGTCTGATGTAAAGGTGTCGTAACGTCACCTTTTTACCATTTTGGACGATTTTTCAGTGGTATTTATATTCTTTGACTGGCGAGTCCGGCACTAAGTTTGACGGACAAAATGGCGGCTAACAACAAGGCTTATCAGTTCTGTTATCTGACTGGTCAGTTGGAACCTGTCAATCAACACTGGCGTAAGGTCAATTCCGTTAGGGCCATTGCCTTTGAATGTGTTGATCTGAAACGCGATACTCGATAGTACGATGATGAAAACGCGAAAACGCGAAATCACGAAACTACGATAACGAAAACGCGACAACACGATGATGATAACGCGATACTACGATAACGAAAACCCGATAATACGATAGTACGATGATGATAATGCGACATACTATCGTGTTTTCACCATCGTACTGTCGCGTTTTCACCATCGTAATATCGTATTATCGCGTTTTCGTTATCGTAGTATCGTGATTTGGCAATTTCATTATCGTACTATCGCATTATCACTATCGTACTATCGCATTATCACTATCGTACTATCGCGTTGTCACCATCGTACTGTCGCGCTATCACCATCGTAATGTCGCGTTATCATCATCGTAATATCGCGTTATTATCATCGTACTGTCGATAATACGATAGTACGATGATGATAATGCGATAAACTATCACGTTGTCACCATTGTATGGTTGCGTTTTCACCATCGACTATCATATTATCGCGTTTTCGTTATCGTAGTATCGCAATTTCATTATCGTACTGTCGCGTTATCACCATCGTACTGTCGCGTTTTCACCATCGTACTGTCGCGTTATCACTATCGTACTGTCGCGTTACCATCATCGTATTGTCGCGTTATCATCATCGTACTCTCGCGTTATCACCATCGTACTGTCGCGTTATCATCATCGTACTGTCACGTTATCACCATCGTATTGTCGCGTTATCATCATCGTACTCTCGCGTTATCTCCATCGTACTGTCGCGTTATCACCATCGTACTGTCGCGTTATCATCATCGTACTTTCGCATTATCACCATCGTACTATCGCGTTATAACCATCGTACTGTCGCGTTATCACCATCGTACTATCACGTTGTCACCATCGTCCTGTCGCGTTATCATTATCGTACTGTCGCGTTATCATCATCGCACTGTCGCGTTATAACCATCGTACTGTCGCGTTGTCATCATCGTGCTATCGCGTTATCAACATCGTACTGTCGCGTTATCATTATCGCACCACTGCCTTCCGGTGCGCATGTGCATGCTCAGAATTAGAAAATTAGAAGTTTTTTTTAGAACTACAGCTCCCGCTCTCGCAATAAGGCCATTATGCAGATTCGAACTGTCCTCGTGTGTGAAAATCATGTTTTTATTGATGATCCTCCTATAAAGTGATCAATAAATCGATCTTTTTGGTAATATCGATAATTATTGATTATTGAGAAATACGTATTTGAACGTTGTGGGCATGTTGGCTAAAGTTAAGACTTCATCCAGTAACGTACACAACCGTATTTATTACGTCTATCGACGTTCAAATTGTTACATGGATTGTCTGTAGCGTATATGAATGGGTTCTATGTTAACAGTTTTTGCAATACCCGAAAGAGCACGGTATCGTTGAAGAACGTATATTTGGTTCTTACCCGAAAGAGCACTGTATCGTTGAAGAACGTATATTTGGTTCTTACCCGAAAGAGCACTGTATCGTGGGAAGAACGTATATTTGGTTCTTACCCGAAAGAGGACTGTATCGTTGAAGAACGTATATTTGGTTTTTAGCCGAAAGAACACTGTATCGTTGAAGAACTTATATTTGGTTCTTACCCGAAAGAGGACTGTATCGTTGAAGAACGTATATTTGGTTCTTACCCGAAAGAGGACTGTATCGTTGAAGAACGTATATTTGGTTATTTTATACGCTTTTTATGGTAAATAAGTTATTATCATGAAAATCTGCTCTTGAGCTGAAGAACAGCTACAATCGAGAAAAAACGTATTTGCGTTCATTTTAAAATACGTCAAATCCACGGTCGGTTTTAAACCTCAAAAAGGCACCTGCTCATAACGTAACAGGCAATCGCTGTAAAGATTTTACCGTTTCAATGCGCTACAGGCAATTGCTGTAAAGATGGCCAGGTGCGCAAAGGATAAAGCGGATCAAAGCTTGCCTTTTGGAAATATTTGATATTTTATATCGTATGACCTTCGTTATATGAATGCAGTGAAACATCTAACTTATATTGAGCAGTTTTCACACAAAATTCTATATTTTCACAATTCAATACACGAAGTTTAACGCTTTTGTATACTTGAAGGTATTGTGCACTTAAATTTTAGGACAAAGTATTTGTGGATCACGCGTACAGTTTCCCGATTTTTACCAGATTTGAATTAAGATAATGTGCAAAAACAGAGTCTTTTTACAGAAACTTTAAACGACATTTCACCGTACAGCTCAATGGAAAAAAATGGTAAAAGTCTGCAAAAGTAGTTCAAGAACAATGAGTGAAGAGGGCTGGGAAACTATTGTGTTTCTTTCTCCTATTTCGTGTAAACTTTGTATGTCTTCTCTCAGGAAAAATGAACTGGTTCTTTCTAAAATGTAGTACTTAAGCAAAGCCATCTGGAATGAAACCTTTTTTCAGATCATTTCTAGATTCTCGAAGTATTAACACAATAAATCACATTGCATAAAAGCATTATGCTGTTAACGATGGTCTCCAATGTAACATATATAATATGGAGCACCAGAATGATAACATCAAAAATCATTAACACTATTTTCCTTACCGTTTTATCACAAATCATGTGTTGTAGTTTACCAACGACCTTCTAGCTAGCCTATCAAAAAGCACTGATAGCTTTTATCTGAAATAATGTAATCAATTCCGCATTATACAAACCAAAAATGTACATTTTGTACTTTTACTTACACTGGTCGACATCAAGATAATATCAAATGATTTAGAACGAATGTGAATCAATACTGCTACTTAGCACTAGCAAACACTGTTTTATATTGAAATAAAACGTTTTGTTGGAAATTCTATAGGTAAAAATAAAATCGGATGTGTGCTTAGATATGATAATAATATACTGAAGACGTAGGAAATCTCTGCTACCATTATATATGCGTCAAAGTATGAGACAAATATTTAGAAATATGAGAAAATCAAACAAATCAATTTCAGGACTGTTAGATGCATGACTGCGTTATCCTGCATAGAAAACTTACTTTTCCATTGTACGTATATAACATAGACAGGATTAGGATTGACAAACGGCGTTCACTCAATAATTTCACTCTATAAACAGATTGTTTCCCTTTTGTTAAGAAACATTTCAGTGTAAGGAAGATAATTTTAACTTGTAGCAGGAAATGCTGGTACACATCTATCATGTTATCAGTATTATTAGCGTCTTATTCTATGGTGTGATTTCTCATCGTTTACAGTTTCAGTTGTCTGGAGGAATAGTGTTTTTATTTGAAACAAGAAATGTCTTTAAAAGACAAACGGCGTTAGAGGTAATAATGTTTGGCGCATGAAAAATTCAGAATTAAACAGAATGTACAGACAGAAAAGATTTGGATATACATATACGATTACATTATTCATTTGCAAATATTCCAACTAAGCAGCAAATTTAAATGACCAATAGGTATCCTTTCAGTGATAGAAGGTCCTGGGCTGATTCTGAAATAATTTCGTGTTGGGTCAGAATCCCCAATAAGTAACCCACTAGCACAATATGTCGACCAGCGTACAATTAGTTGGACTGGAAAAGGCTAAAGCAGCTGACATGAAAATAAAACCCTAGCTTTTAAATCACTAGTAGTGACCCCATAACTATAATTACTTAATTTAGTTCTAAGTTTAAAAAAAATAAAGCAAAAAATCAAACATTTGCAGATTCAATAAATGTTGAAATATTTTTTATTTGGGTAAAGTAGGTAAATACTTGCATAATATATGATGGGATAGTGATTTTTAAATTTAATTTGCACATTGTTGTTGTTTTCATGAAATTTAAAAAATTTCAGCTGACCTACTGGCCTCCATTGGTGTTGTTATTGTTTTTGTCTGCACTTGCCAGAGCGAGGCTCCAGTGGGGAAAGACCCCTGGTGTCAAATTATGTAGGGGATAACTCAGTTTCGTGAAGTAATAACTAGCAGTGATAAATTACTAAAAACTTTAAATTAGAATATATCATTTTAGTCTAGGGTAACAAAACTACTAAATATGTTCCATTTAATATGTGCCTTCTGATAATCAATTTCATTTAAGACTTAATAAATGGTTTATCTTCTCAGCGCGCACCTGTTCCATGTCCCGATTACTACAGAATCTAGGTCAAAATCCATGTTATTCAGCTAACGCCGAAAAAACACTGTTGTGCATAAAGAGGAAATAATCTTTCTGTCAGACTTTAAAATGATTCTGAAAGTCTGTCGAAGTAACGGCTTCGAGAAATATAAGTAAATTTATAGCACATCGACGTGGTGTTTAGTATTGCAGTTATATTTTTATAAAAGTACTGACTTAACCTTTTGTATTGGATGCATATTTCTGTCGCTTTCATATTAGGTATAAAATATTTTCTGTAACTGTTTTGATCATATATTTCTTTCATTTAAACTCTCCCTTTATTCATTTCTCGAAAACGTATATATAGTTACGATGTGTAACCTTTACCATTCCTCTCATTTATAAAGATTAGAATATGAAATGATTATTCCTTCTCTTTAGAAGGAATATTATAGTTCAATAAGTCACACTTGACTGAGCTACTGATACCGAAAGCTGTTGTCATTACAAGCTGGCCAATAAAACTCCGTGACCTTAGAAATAACCTCTGACGTTAAACTATTCTTTCTCAATTGAGGGGACTCCATGGGTTACACAATACTAAACCCGAGGATGATTAATTGATTCTTTTATTTCCTCCTGAACATAACATATGTACATTCACCAGATAGACATATATCAGGAAATTTAAATGTAAACAACCAAATATGATCGTTACCTTCAAATGCATGGTTAATATATGAAAACAAACACCGTTGCGACCCTCTAAGTATGTGTAACAAATTCACACATCGAAAACCAGGCCAGGTCAATGTCTTATTGCCGTATTTACTCTACTGAAAGAGGTAACAGATTTAATTTGTTGTTGGACTTAACAATTTATGTTAAATAACTAGCGTAAATACTTACCTGATATTTTTTGGCAGTATAAAACAGACATTGTGCACAACCAAAATTTTACAAGATGGTCATTTTATATTTATATAGATGTGCCCTAGAAGGAACTTTTGGTATGCTTTAACTTGTTGTAAATATTGTTTGTCAATAATTATAGCCTTTTATACCACTTCTTTCAGACCGTGGAAATTAATTGCTTCATCGGCTGTAATAAGGTTTTGGTATGCATGTACAAACGCATTAGCCATCCCAAAAGAGGTTTCGTACACGGACGTTTAACAGGTACCTTTTCCAGACACCTTTATACCTGTAGATGTCGGTGGTATGTGATCACTTGTCTCATATAGAAAAAAAGTTATTACCTCAATGTATTTATGTAGAAAGATATTCGGTTGAATTTTAAGCGAAATCCTGATAGCATGGTCGTTTGATACGCGTGTTTGCTGCATGGGCATTGTAGTATTTTTTATCCTTTGATAAAATACTATCAGACGTAAAATATAACACTAACCAAAATGTTTAATCATATCTGAATCAAATAGGCTGTCATATATTTGATTAAATATTCATCTTATTGTAGTCCCGCGCAGGCGCAATTAAAACAGTTATCACACACAATGTTTTGCGATTTATAGAAGCGTACAAACAGAGTCTGACTTAAAGGTTTTCTTTGCAAATAAAGATAATAATAAATGTTATACTTGCTCGCTTAAATGATATTACTCCCCCAGTAATCAGTATTGTTCTTTTATGATGTCATAATTTCATTTTATTACGGCCACATTATATCATACCACACATAAAGCCTGCGTCAGTTTAGTTTAGTGTAGCATTGTAACTGATGAACCAGTCTCATATTGTTACATTTGTCTGGCAACTACAGTTTGTTGTATTTTAATTCGCTATTGTCAATTTATTTCCACACAATGCTCTAATAAACATTGAAAAAAAGTAGTTGTCATCACATTTTGAATAGTTGTTATCTGCTACTTGTAGTGTAGAACTTCGGTAAGATATCTGTCCCGCCCAGTTTGAATAAAAGGTAGAACACAAAATAATGAGTACTGAAGGAGTACTTTTGAACCTTTAATAAGGCAATTTGTCCCAGAGACGATTTACTTGTAGGAAATATGTTGTAAATGGTCAGGGTTTTCTAAAGAAACACACCAAAGAAAACATGACAGAAGTGTGACCTACCTCGATAAAATGATCACCGTTGTAAAAACATTATTAAAGCCGCTATTGCGGGCTATCTAAAGATAAATACAATGAATCTTGAGCTGGACCACATATTTCTTCCGAAATGAATATACCAATCAAATTAAAAAAATAAAATGGCACATAAGTAGATTGTAAAGGGAAACTGAATGTTGATGATAGTTGCTTTTTTAACATAAAGGTAAGAAAACTGCCTTATTAGGCAAAGTTTCTATAACAAATCTATCTACTGCGTTAGTCAAGCAGTATAATTATTAATGCAAATATTGGGAAATTTTAAAACCATACTAAATAACTTAGATTATTTAATAACCAAGGCCTTATAAGGTATATTGTAGGATTAACAATTTTCATAGTTCCAATTTTCAAGCATTGAATCAATCGGGCGTTAGATAAGTTACATATCAAAGAGCATGGTTATCCGACAAAAGAGTTTTTATTTTTAAAAAATTTCAATGTAAATTCTTAAAATAAGATAAGCTGGAAAAAAAAAAACCAAAACGCCACATTCAAGAGACGCAGCCACCCAACAGCACATCCGTATGGAAATATAAGTATGTGCAAACGTATGCAGGGGCTGGCTAATGCACACAGAGTAACACAAACGAAAACGAATGCTATAATATGAAATAAGGGACTGCCTCAATCGGGAATCGATCAGACTTCAAACTCATCCCATTTAACATTTAAAAAAAAACGGTCTATAGGGGTTTAATAACAAGCAAAGTGTTGAGAAGCACAATGACAGATTAAGGTGATCACAACAGCTCACACTGTGCTCAGGTGAGCTAAAAATCATACAAACTGAAAAGTTACTAGATTGCAACTCACTGTTAACAAGACTTAACAGACAGACACACATTAACAAGCTATTTGCACCACGGCAGGTTAAGAGCTCATTCTAGGGAGACATATTAGCCTTCTTGTGCAAGGCTTGGTTTTTTCTTATTTGTGTTAATTGTAATTCGAAATTACTCGTAAAACAAATCCTAAAAAATTTTTTTTTATATACAAATCAAAAAAAACTACATTACACTTAATTTATTGTAAACGTTTAATGTTTAAGTTTTTATCTGTATACCATTTATAATGACACATATCACACAACTTGTTTTTTCCATACATTTTAAAAAAGCTAATGTGAAAAACAACTTTTTTAAAATT
>NW_026459469.1:0-18739 GCF_021730395.1 Mercenaria mercenaria | reverse complement strand
TCCAAACATATACGTCCCGTATTTCGAAATATACAAATTATTTAAATCCCGTATTTCCGGCATATACGGGAAATAAACGGAGTTGTATACGAAGAATTTACGGGAAATTTAATCCCTGTATTTTCGAAATATACAAACTATACATATCCCGTATATCCAAAATATACGGGAAATATACGGGCTTGTATATGAAACATATACGGAAATATACTTCTTGTATTTTCGTAATATACGGATTTATGTATTCCCGTACACCAGACATATACGGGAATATACGGTGTTGTATACGATCAGAATAATCCTTTTTATAATTTCCCGCATTCCAAAAAAAAAAAAAATACGGGATATCGTATACTAAGAATTCCGTATGTCATAGTATAGGGAAATCCGTATTTTATTAGTATACGGACTTTTGAATATACAAGCCCCGTACACGCCCGTATTTTAGTTTTCCCGTATTTCTTCCCGTATACGGGTAATATACGGGATCCCGTACACTTCCATATATTAACTCTTTTTTCGCAGTGTCCCTCCTGGAATGTATGAAGAGGTCAGAGAACATCTTAAGGACATGCTAGAAGCCGGTCCTATCAGGGAATCTAAAAGTCCGTTTCCATCTAATGTTGTTCTTGTACGGAAAAAGGACGGATCTTTGAGATTCTGCATAGATTATCGCCGCTTGAATTTTAAGCGAATTAAGGACGCCTTTGACCTTCCCAGGATTGAGGAGACCATTGAAAGCTTAGCTGGTGCCAAGTATTCCTCCAAACTCGACTTGAGATCAGCATACTGGCAAGTTGCCATGAAGGAAGCTGAAAAGTACAATACAGCATTCTCGGTCGGGCCTCATGGATTCTATGAGTGCAATCGCATGGGATTCGGACTAACCAACGCCCCGCCACGTTTCAGCGTCTGATGGAGCGTGCTATGGGAGGTTTGTACCTTACAGAATGTCTCATTTATCTGGACGATGTGATTGTATTTTCAAAGTCCAAAGTGGAACACTTTCAGCGTCTTACATCAGTTTTTCAGAAGTTGGAAAAGGCTGGCCTCAAACTCAAAGGATCCAAGTGCGAATTTTTCCGTACCAGTGTCAAGTATTTAGGCCATATTGTCAGCAAAATGGGAATAGAGACGGACCCAGAGAAGATTGCTGTTTTGAAGAATTGGCCTGTTCCGAAGTCCATCAAGGAATTAAGGAGCTTCTTAGGATTTTCAGGATATTACAGGAGGTATATCGAGGGATTTTCTCAACTAGCCAAGCCTTTGAATGACTTGTTAGTTGGCCATCCTACCAATAAAGCTTCCAAGAAGAAACCAACATCTTGGAGTAGGGGTCCTGAGCAGCAGTCAGCCTTTGAATCTCTTCTTAAACGCCTTAGTACTCCTCCCATCATAGCTTATGCTGATTTTAGCAAGCCATTTCTGCTCAATGTTGATGCCAGTGGTGTTGGCTTAGGTGCTGTATTATACCAGGTTCAGGAAGGCAAGGAGAGAGTTATTGCTTTTGCCAGTCGTGGGTAAAGACCGAATGAACGGAATTATCCCGCCCACAAGCTTGAGTTTTTAGCACTCAAATGGGCTGTCACAGATAGATTCAAGCATTATCTTTATGGCAATTCTTTCAAAGTCCGTACGGATAATAACCCATTGACCTATGTTCTGTCTACTGCTAAACTAGATGCAACTTCCCACCGTTGGTTAGCTTCTTTAGCTAATTTTGATTTTGAAATTAGCTATAGGAGTGGTAAATCCAATGTTGATGCTGATACTCTTTCATGGTTACCGTCTTCTGCTGAATCCTCTACTGTCATATTTTCTGATGTTGTTAAGGCACGTTGCCTCGGGACTTTAGTTTCCTCTCAGGAATTCTCTCTTTTTGAATGTAATTCCTTTTCTCGGACAGTAATTGAGCACGCTGATGCAGATAGAGATGTACCGTTTGACACACATTTCAGCGACATCGATTGGGCTTAGGAGCAGAGTGAAGACACCACCCTAGCACGTGTGATTGAGCTGGTTCAGACAGGTCTCAAACCCACCAGACGTTTTTGTACTCTAGATGATCCTCTTGTCAGACAGTTTTTCAGAGAATGGCCAAATCTATTTGTTAGGGATCACATTCTTTATCGCAAAGGCGTTGTTTCTGGTCATTCAGTTAACCAACTTGTACTTCCAGAGGTTTTCCGTGAAGTAGCTTTCACAGGCCTAGGTTCTTTTGGCCAGGTTTGGAATAGTTTGTTGAATTACGTGTTGGAAATTGTCCTCGTTGTATTTGTCGGAAGACCGCAGGTAAAGTTTCTCCCGGTTTAGTTCCTGTGGAATCTTCTTATCCACTCGAACTCGTTTGTATGGATTTTCTGTCTAGAAATATCCGCGGGCGGGTATGAAAATGTACTTGTCATCACTGACCATTTCACCCGTTTCGCTCAAGCCATACCCACGAGGAATCAGACTGCCCATACTACAGCCAAAGTCCTTTTTGAGCATTTTATCTGCCAATATGGCTTTCCAGCACGCTTGCATAGCGACCAGGGTCGGAATTTTGAAGGAGCAGTGATCGAGGAGCTGTGTAAGATTGCCAACATTGACAAGTCTCGCACAACTCCTTATCACCCACAAGGAAATGGTATGGCTGAACGCTTCAACCAGACGATTATGAATAGGCTAGGGACCCTGGAAGCAGACCAGAAGAAGAACTGGAAATCTCATATTCCCACTTTAGTCCATGCCTATAACTCAACTAGACATGAGACAACAGGACTTACTCCTCATTTCTTAATGTTTGGGAGACACCTTAGGCTTCCTATTGACGCCTTTCTCGGAACTGAGCCCGATTCTTCTCAGTCCAAGAAAAAGCCATTCAGAGTATGTTTCCAATCTCAAGAAGCGACTCAACTTCGCTTACAAGGTTGCCAACAGAGAGGCTAGACGGCAGTCAAAGCGTCACAAACGTCGATATGATTTGAGAGTTAGGGACGCCAAGATACAGCCAGGAGATAGAGTTTTAATTAGGAATGTTGGGCTTAAGGGTAAGCATAAGTTAGCGGACAGGAATAAAGGTGTTCATACCGTTGTTTCTCAACCAAATGCTTCTGTTCTTGTTTTTCAGGTCAAAAGGAAACACGGCCGAAGTGGTATAAAGACCCTTCAAAGAAACCTGTTGCTTCCATTTATGGGATTACCTGTAAGAAAAGAACAGCTTAGAATAATTACGGAGGATGCAGAACGTACAATTCAGTTAGACGTTGGGCCATCTATGCAGACAGAGCCCTTAAACCAGTCTACTTCCACTGATGTTCTCGCTTCTATTCCCTCCAGCAATGTGTCTTCTCCGCCTTTGATCAAAGTTCAAAGTCTAGGTCAGATGTACCTAGATATCTCATTCCGCAAAGAAGAACGTGTGGACTCAATCCTCAAGCTCAGGAATTCATTCCTAGAAGAGGAACACGCTTCAGAGAAAAACCAGCCTGGTTGCAGTCTAAAGACTGGTTAACTTAGTACCAGTTGTGATTTCATATTTCACAGTACAGTGCTTTTGATGACACTACAGTGCTTTTATTATTGACACTACAGTGCGTTTGAACAGTGAACAGTGTTTTTTTTTTCTACTTGTAAATGTGATCATTGTTTTATTCTTTTAAACGGCTTGTCTACGTGAGTGTGAACAATCCTTTATTCAGTAAGGAAAGTGCAGTGTATTTATTTATCCAGTGAATATTGTGCCAGTATTGCATTATTATCACGAAATGATAATTGTTGCTTAATAAATATAGCGCTTCAGTTATCAGATTATTTTAATCTGATCCAAAATCAGTGTAATTTCATTGTGTTTAAGTACACTGGAATTTAATTTTATTTTTTACTTAGTATTTTTGATAGAACTGCAGTCTATCACGAATACCCATTGTCACGTTTTACAATGACGTGGATATCTTCTATAAGTTTGTCTACATTTTCGTATTAATATACGTTAGTGTAGTTTTTGCGCTCTTACAGCATAGTTGTTGGTAAATTGCGTGTTACTACATCGTGACTTTGGTAGATTGTATGACTCTAAGTTATGAGTATGTTGTAGTTTAGTTGATTAGTACTTGTAGAGGACTATGAAATGTCGGGACGACATTTTACTGAGAGGGGGAGGATGTCGCAGGGTCATTTGTCTGTATATATCCTATATGAATTACTATCAAGCTTTTTCTCATTTTTCCTATATTTCAGTCCTATAATTCCATTTCATATTCATTATACATGCACATAAATATCATTTTCTGATATCATTAACTAACATGTAGTTTAACCACGGTGACGGGCCTCAATTTGAATGTATTGATATCACCGCCAATTTCCGTCACGCATGCGCACTGCCAGAATAGATTTTGAAGTGAAGACTTGAATCTTTGTCTCTCTTGGTAAAATATTACATTTGCTGTCTGCGTGTGTCTTTCAGGTAAACTATTTACATGTTGTGTTGAAATATGATCATCCCTCATTTTCTCATTCATTATTTGATTCATTTCGTTGTAATTTTTGAATTGTTATGAAATGAATGCGCACAGCCAGAATAGATTTTGAAGTGAAGACTTGAATCTTTGTCTTTCTTGGTAAAATATTACATTTGCTGTTTACGTGTGTCTTTCAGTCCACAGAAATCCCAGAAGAGAACACACGTTAGCCCGTATCATTTTACATGAAGGGTACCGGTGACACATAGAATATCGATTTTTCAAAAATTGACTCCTCAAAAAACAAAATGACGGTTTATGTAGATAAAGAAGGAATCAGACTCCCTGGATAGACAGGGTTCACTACTATATAGTATCACAATGGTATATTTGTGAAAAGATGTTGTAATACAAATGTATCCGACATGTAGGATTATAAAAGGTTCAATCATATTGATCTGTATATTGTTAATCACATACTACTCTCATAGCGGTTTTATGAGGCTATTGGAAAACATAAGTTTATTGATTGTTTCCAATACAATATAAATGTTTAAAAAAAACTTACAGCCAAGCTAGATTCTGGTATAAAATTTGCTCAAATATAAATATAAATACAACAACAGACTTTGATATACGTCGCTCACCCAATATGAAATTTTTGTGTCATTGTACACCTCCGCACTTTAAAAACGCACCACTCAGAAAATGGGTCATAAAATTTTATTTTTTATGACAATTCCACTTTTTTATGTGATTACATAAATTCATTATCTGGTACACAAACAAGGAAAATTTAACAAAATTCGGTTAATAAAAACTGTTCATTTCGTCCTATTAAACAACACCACCCTCCAAGTCAAAATTCGCAGAGACCAGTATTTTATTAGAGATCACGAATTTATCAATTTTATATTATTATATTATTATATACCACATTTATATAGCACTCTTTTCATATAAAAATACGTTCAAAAGTGCTTTACATAAAAACATTTATATAATGTTCAATAAAAATGGGAATTGAACTATTATAGAAGAAATTAAAATTACATTACGGTAATAAGATACCAAGCATTTTAAATTGGAAGGTAGGCAGATCAAAACATGAAACAAAATACAATATCATAAAACATTAACTGACCTATCAAAGACACAGGTCAGAGCAGAATAGAACAGAAGATATCTTACATTTTGAACAGACAGAATTAAACGGTATGATGTCTGCGACATGCATCACAGCATGCAAACCGTCCCGGATGATTGGGCCAATCCCTACCTAAACGGTCCGGAGAACATCCACGATACATCCCACAGAAAAAAACACCGCCAATATTATTCTGTCACACTGGAGTTCTTAATTAAAGTAATTAATTGGCCGGCAAGTACCTACATTATAAATCAGGTAATCAGTGAGATGTTAGTTGCCAAAGAATTGTATGAAATAATGCGTCTTTAGCGCTTTTTGAAACTTTGCACGGTCTTGCACTCTCTTATGCCAGATGGGAGGGCATTCCATAACCTCGCAGCAGCTGTCTGAAAGCTCCTGTCACCAAATCGTATTGTTCGACATTTGGGCACCACTAGTTTTAATGCATTATTCTGCGATCTCAGATTTCTGGATGGTGTATATATTTCTAGCATGTTCGCTACATAAGCTGGTGATTGATCTTTGAGTGCCTTATATGTATGTGTTATAATTTTGTATTCTATCCTACATTGCACAGGAAGCCAATGGAGTTCACGCAGAACAGGCGTTATATGGTCGTATCTGGATGTTCTGGTTACGATTCTAGCTGCCGTGTTTTGGACATATTGCAGTTTGTTCATTGACCGTTTTGGAATTCCATATAGAAGAGAGTTGCAATAATCCAAACGTGATGTAACAAGAGAGTTGATTAGAGATTTGGTTGCGTTTGCGGTTATATATTGTCTGATGTGACTAATTTGCCGCAACTGTGCATAGGAATTCCTACACACACTATTCACATGTTGCTCCATCCTCATGTTCGATCCAGGAAAGCACCGAGGTTCCTGACACTGCCTGATTGTTTGATTTCAGAGCCGTCCACTTTCACAGATATGTTTGAAACAGATTGTGTCTTGTGTTCAGATGAAAATATGATTAATTCTGTTTTTTCAGCATTGAGTTTCAACATGTTAGTATTCATCCAACTTACTATATCCTTTAAACAACTTTCAACGCGATGAATGGTCTCTTCAATAGACATTTTATTTATTGGTTTGAAGGATTGATATAACTGCGAATCGTCCGCATAGAAATGATTGTTCAGTCCGTGCTTTCTGCAGATAGCTCCGACTGGTTTTGTGTACATTGTGTAGTTCTTTGGCCCCAGGACAGACCCTTGGGGTACACTGTACTTCATTAGCACTGGTTGTGATAGCTCGCCATCTATGCATACGGTCTGGTAGCGGTCACTAAGGTATGACATCATCCATGCGAGTGGCTTGCCTGTAACACCAAAGTGACGTTCAAGGCGATGAATCAACGTCCCGTGGTCAATAGTGTCAAATGCTGCAGAGAGATCAAGCATCACAAGAATAGTCACATTGTTCTTATCCAACGATTGAAGAATGTCATTTTGAACTTTTAATAGGGCGGTTTCGGTTGAGTGGAATTTTTTATAAGCAGATTGATTAACTTCATGAAGTTCGTTGTTCCTCAGATGATTTTCAATTCGAACATCTACCACTTTTTCTAAGATTTTAGACAGAAACGGCAAGTTTGACACAGGTCTATAGTTTTTTAGGACATTAGAATCTAGGCTTGGCTTTTTTAGAAGAGGTCTTATTCGTGAATGTTTGAACGCTTTGGGCACATACGCAGCATCTAGAGATGCATTCATAATTGTTGTTATCACTGGTGTTAGTTCGTCAAGACATTCTTTTAATAACCATGTTGGGATAGGATCTATATTATTTGACAACTCACATGTACAGTGCACATGCAAAACGTGCTTAACGTCTTACCTGTGCATAATAAGTCACGGATGAGTGGTTTTGAATAAATATAATTTTAATTAAGCGACAAATGACTAGTGTATTGGAAAAAGACATTTGTTATCATTTAAATTAATATTGGAAGACTTTATGCGTAAAATAAGTAATAAAAAATCTCAGAATTCTATTTTGTGAATTTTGAAACTGAGGGGTACCAGATATAAACATCTTAAATAAGTAGTTTTTATTTATAGATCTTTTTCATTTTTGCACATCTTATGGAAGAGATATTGAGATTACTATATAATACAAGAATGAATAAATTGGTCCACTCAGAAAGTGTAATTTGTGTATTTGCTAAGTGGTGCGTTTTTAAAGTGCGTAGGTATATGAAAAAATATTGATGGTTCCGGTACCGTTGTAACTTAACGGAGAAAAAAAAACCGAGTATATAATAATGATACGTACATCCATTGTATATTGAAAGCTAAATGGGATAGTATTGTCAAATTCAAGTTTCGTTACCCTTATTAAGTGAAAACGGTATGCTACTTTTCCGTCGTAAAATTATAGCTAAGCCACTTTTAATCGAGAAGTGACTGCAAATCCCCAACCCATTGCATTTACCCAATGCAAATCACCATGTCCAGCAGAACCTTGCGATATAATGTGTACGGGTACAATTTGAGTGGGCTGGATATTTATCTTAAGAAGGAATAATCTCAAGTTTTATTAATTAAATACTTTATATAAACTTCATATACTATAATGTACGGTAGATTAGGTGTTAACGGGCTATATTAATCGATTAATTCAACGAGGACAAAGGAAAATGTATAACTAGATTTTCTGTAAGTTTCCACAGGTGGCAGTAACGTACTTAGGATACAGTATGGGTCCATGAGCCATATGCACTTAAATTTATTACAATTATAATTTTATAATGTTTTCCTAGGGAAAAAATGACAAAAAGCCATTTTGAAAAAAAAAATGCACCTGTGACAATGAGCCATGGGAAAGGTTAGTAAGAACATTTTGACATGCGCATTGTTTCCAGTTCCATATTTTTTTTTTCAAAACAATATTTCCTTATCAATGAGTGGACATTTCTTGGGCAAAAGATAATCTTTCAGAAAAAAACCAAAGCCCAGTTCCAAACCGTTTATGCATCACGAGCGAGCAACGGCGTACAAAACAGTAGTATGTTCTCTACCCGAATAAATCCCACACTTTTTTTCCACCGAAGTCTCCCCCCTAAAACAAATCAAGTACACCATGTCAGTTAAAAAAGCGCTACAAGCAGTCAGAATATGATAAATGTAAACTAACAAGGCTAAACAAAGGTTCAATTCTACTTAGTTACTTACCAGTTGCTATCTGATTTGAATTGTGTAAATAATCGTAATGAGCCATCCTTGCTTGTTTATATTCGGGTATTCTTCGGATTTTATCGCTACGTTTGAAATACGTATACTGTCTCCGCCAATGAAAACGTTCTTTACAACCAACGTCTTGTCACTGGTAATCATGGCAGGCGGAGGTAATTTGCGAAAGCCAAACAGTTAAATAGCGAATTTGTAAAAGACAAAGTAGGATTAGCCCTGATTTTCGGCATTGTTAGTTTGCGTTTAGCGTGTTCTGAACGGTTAAAACGTTATTTTAAACTGGCACGTTGTGCTTGGTGTGTTTAAGGGGGGGAGACTTCGGTGCGAAAAATGTGTGGAATTTATTCGGATAGAGAAAACACTATCGTTTCGTACGCTCGCTCGTGATACGTAAACGGTTTGGAACGGGGCTTTGAAGTAAGGTTTTTCTGAAAGATTATTCTTTTGCCCAAAAGACGGTCAATCATTGATAAGGAAACATTGTTTAAAAAAAAACGGACCAGGAATCAATGCACATGTCAAACTGTTTTACCTACCTTTCTTATGTCTCATTGTCACAGGTGCATTTTTTTTTCAAAATGTTTTTTTTTGTCATATTTTCCTAAGAAAACATTATAATTGTAATAAATTTAATAAGTGCATATGGCCCATGGACCCATACTGTATCCGAGGTACGTCAGTGCCACCTGTGTAAGTTATCAGATGTTTATAACTTAACCAAAAAACCATTAACACACATTTCATTTCGCACTTTTTTGTATTCTCTCTGCGATGTACCATTCAAACGTGTGAGACGTAGGGTCTCTATTATTTATCTTACATGAATTTTTGCTTAGAAAAAATGTGAAACATTATCTTATTGATTTCCAGTTCTCTGTTCTGTAATGCAAAAAAAAGAAAATAAAAAAAGTGGGAAACCACAGGAGAGCTCGAAATATAACAGCTCTGATTAAAGATACGGAGAGACTTTTTACGGCCGCCACACAGCACAACACGATAAAAACGAAAATGTTGCCGGCTCGGTGTAAGTGCAAGCTGCCGTCCACTTCCTGTAGCCCCGAGTTGAGCAGAACTCAATAATTACAGATGTTATAAGTACCTGAATGTAATTTAAAGACATCCGCAGATGTATTCATACGGCGGTGCACATGAAACCCTCAATAATGTACACAGTGCAATTCGATGAAAGTCACGCATGTTTGCAGCTATAAAATCATAAATTTCTATATATAGTCACATAACAGTTCTTCCTTCAGCAAAAAATGAACTGAAAAAGAGATCTCTTAATGCAACTGGGCACTCACTAGACGTGGTCTCTCGAGCAAGGAATGTACAAATTGAATGTAAACAGCTTAAAATCATATAGGGAATCTAAAAATGTTGTGTATGTTGAGCATTATTGCAAAGACGAAATAATAATTATTTATTTCAGTATTTAACCATTTCATTTGAAATTTGAGGGAAGTATATAACGCTAAACTGTATGATTTATTATAAGTATTTCTTATTCTAATGTTCTAGATTGACGCTTTCTGTAAAAAAAACCGGACTATCGGGAAAATGTAGGTTTACTCTTATCTTATTTGTGCGCCGTTGCTTTGAGTGTCAGTTTAACTTTCAGATTGAACTAAAAAGCAGGTACTCCTCATAAAATGATGACAAAATACAATACATATCGCAAATCAGTAGCCCTAACCAGGCTGCAAACCGGGCCATTTAAACGAGGAGTACTGTCACTGTCACCATACAGTGTTGACAAAACACCAAGAAAGGAACTTTGGACTTGCATAAAGTAAGATCAACAATATAATTTGTAGTATTTACTCTGTTCCGAAGTGGTAATAAATTGTGCAATACTCCTTACGCCCTTTACACGGGTACTAAACAGTGCCTGCGGCACCGCCTGTGCCGATGAGAAATGAAGGCACTTCGCTTCCGGTACCGCAATGCTGACAATTTTAGTGAGATCGATGAGCGATTTTTTTCGTGTTTGTCATTTTGTTACAGCATATAGCATTTTTTCAAAAATCGGGGAATGTAGCGGGGTGTAGAAGTACCTCATAAACATATCCATGCTAAAGTTTGTGGGAAATAATCAATTTCCTAGAAATGTAAGGACAAATAGGTTGGGAATGAAACGTGATTTTTTTCACATCAGCGACTATTTAGACTCATTTCTTTCCGCTGACCCAAAACCATATCGTCTCTGCCTTCGTAAAACATATTTATAAATGATATATGATCTGCAAAAACATAAAATGTGTCCAGAAAATTCCGAATTTGAACGTTATGCCTATTTTGAAAATATAAATTACATAATTTCCTATTAATATTGAAACATTCGACGACAGGAGAAGAACTACATCAAAAAATAGCATGGTCTCAACGATGTGCAAAGAAAGGGAGAAATTAACAGACGCGCAATATCATGTCTATTTTAGAAATGAAATCCAAGCTTGAAAAAAAAATTGACATGCTTTCCATGAGTTTGCACGGTAGGATTATCTCTTTAGTACGACCTACATTTTTTGTCACAGTTTTGCTCGTAGAAAGCATGCAAAATAGCTACCTTTACAGCTAAAGTCTTTAGTTTACACGATAAATTTGATTTCATGATTGAATTGTATAGTAAGAACGAACACATATCTGAAATGGCATATTTGATGTATGTATATCATCATATCATCATATATCATTGATTATACATGTAACTTAGACACTATAAATAAGTAGACAAGGTGAATCAGAGCTAATTGTTTAAAAACATGAGTTCGGATATCTATGATACACATACACCAATGCTGATAAGAAAAATCAGAAACTTGATTCATAATTAAATATATTCTTTCTTTCTTTGATTTCTATGGAAAACCTTGGATCAAAGCCAGTTAATGAAACATGTGTGTGCGTGTTTTAGTAACATGTATGTTTTTTTTAAGTTTGTTAAATTGCTCGGGGTTTTCTTCGCCATTGCCTGTTAAATACAGTATTGCTTAGTTTATTACTTTATTTTATCATGTTTTAAAGAGACAAATCCTAGGCATGAAAGTTAAACAAAAGTACCGCTATATGGACAAGAGCAATCAGTCAAAATGGGAGCACATGTATCTTCACACACGTTTCGTTTTTCTCGAGGAAAACTATTATACATGTTTTTGTGGGAAAGCTCGTTTATGAAATAATTTTCGGATTTCAGTATTTAGTGGGATTCGAAGTTTCAAAAGAAAAAAAAAGAAATTTATTTAAATGTTTTCATTTTCTGTTACATGACAACACGAATTTCGCAATATCATAAGTTAGCATAATGTTTTTTTTTTGTTTTGTTTTTCAGAAATGTTTTATATATTCAAAAGAATAATATTTCTACTTGAATCTATAAAACAACATGATTTATATCACAAACTGGCTACATATTTTCTTGCTTTTTATGGAATAACATGCTAGCTTAATTTCCGTGTATTACCTAAAGCAAAATTTTAGATCAATGCAAAATCCATGACAAAGAATTATTGACTTGGGTCATGAATGACACGACTTTAGCTAATGTAAGGGAGGCAATCCAATTTGTCGGGAATTGCTTTAATACAGTCGATAATTAAGGGAGAGAATTCTTGCAAATTCTCGTATGTTAAGGAACTTTTTTATCTATAAACTTCAATGCACTCCATGATCCCAAAGGCCCAGAAAGTACAATACGCTTAATCCAAGTAATCGAAGAAAATGCTTTTATGCCGCTTTTGTCTGAATAAATGTCAAAACCTTCCAACTTTATATTTTACCTGTATACATGTTTACTAATTCAGGTTCTTTTGAAGCCGCCAAACAGTAGCAGACTCGGCACGATTACTCTGTCCCCAGGTGGTAATGAAATGTGCAACACTTCACACGCCTCTTCGCACAGATTTAGGAACTTTGTTTTATCTATGAATTTAAATGCACCCCATGATCCCAAAGGCCCGACACTTGATCCGCGCTTTGATACTGTTATGTAAATAAATGTAAATTTGTATTATAATTCCGGTTTAAACCAGTTGCATTTATATTTAGAATCAGAGTGTCATAAGCTGATACTATATTTACAGCATGGAATTTCCACTATTTGTTACTATAAATAATGTTTCGTTAAATATATTATTAGATAAGAAGTACGTATACATAATGGCAATATTGAATCAAAAGTTAAACCTTTTAAAGGTTGTCAGTTACCTCTTTATAGTATTTTCCACTTTTTCTTATTATTCTTTTCAAATTCTCTATAGGGAATGAAAAGACCCATTACCCTATTTATACAAATATAATACGGGATTAAAGATTTTATGAAATATAAGAATTAAAAAAAAAGATGAAGATTTCTTTTTATTTCAGTACAAATTCTAATTTAACATTTGCATTTGATTGATATTGCAGTATTTCAACAATATGAACTAAAAGACAAGTTCAAACAAATGTGTATAGAACCTAGATCTAACTAAGACAGGTGAATGTTTGTAATGGTAATGAACGTATTCAATTAATTGTAGCTTAATATATAGTTTTTACGGCAAATATCTAAAATAGAAAAAGTGGAAACTCCACAGCTCGCTCAACACAATAAAAACGAAAATGTTGCAGGCTCGGTTTGATTGAGCCTGTTCATGGATGGTAGTGGAAATGCATACTACCGTCCACGCCCTCTAGCCCCGGGTTGAGCAGAACTCAACATTTACACATGCTAAAAGTACAAACAAGAAATATCTTTAAAAATGATAGTCGGCGAATTGTAATAAGGAAAGAAGCTTATGACTTTTTTGGTTCTAACATTCATCTTTCATCTAACATTTTTCAAATTGCAAAACTAAACACCGCAATTTAACATTTTAATTTTTCGCAAAGGTTTCGTAGGGTTGCAATTTTGTTTCGTTTATCCTTAGAGGAATAATTACAGCAGTAGTTTGATGAAGATTCATGAAGCGGTTCATGAGAAGAGGTCATTAAACGTGTTTATATTTTTAGCTAAATTGGTCCCTATCCCCATTTGTAACAAACTAGCAGGAGACCTTACGATATTGTTACACATCGAGTTTGATAAAAATCCGTTACATTTTAGTGGTTAATGCGAAGAAAGGCATATCTACTTTTAGCTATAGTGGTCCCTAATAGGGCCCAAGTTCCTATATAAATAAATTTGGAAGAGGACCTTATAATGATGCTCCAGACCAAGTATGACAAAGATCCACCAAGCTGTTCATGAGACGCTGTATAAAGGCATTTCTAGTTTTAGCTCTAGCAGCCCCTAAAAGGGATCAAATGTCCTAGCTGAACAAAGTTGGCTGCGGGCCTAATAAAGATGCTACAAATCAAGTTTGATTAGAACACATGAGAAAAAATCAATTAAAGGATTTTTTTATTTATTATTTTTATTTATTTCTAAAATAGGCCAACTGATCCCGCTTTAACAAATGCATATTCGCTATTCGTGAATCTTTGGACAATGACGTCACACCTGTAAAAAAGTGAAGGTCAAGCAAAACATACAATTGTAATTATTTCAAAATTTCTGTTTTCATAAGCAAAGTTTGACCGTAGTTATGCAACCTACCTTCATTTCAGCGTATTGATATTCAGTCATTATATAGCATATATATAATGAAACAGATTTCAGCTGAGTTCAATATTTGCATACCATACTAAAGAAAAATATTCATATATAATAAATCAGTTAAATAATTTATAACAAATATATCAAAGCAAACAAGTACTCATTTTAATATGCAATCTGAATAAGTCACAAAAGCAAGAAACCCTTTCATCTACAGACGACAATTGTAACAAGGAAATTTTTTTAAAAAGCACTTCTCTACATAAAAGACTCTTATCACACCCTTATTCATGTGAAACGCAGACCGTATTCAGCTCTTTCTTTAATTTGATATATGTTGGTATTTGAACAGGTTTTTATCATATTTATTAAACTTACTTATCATTTTGAGATATATCAATATTCTTGCTAAATGTACTGAGCCAAAGTTAGCTTTAAAACTGTGAACAGCGTCGTTTAGAATAAACGCTTTGTCTACATTTCACTCAGCGTAGCACAATCAACAGAGTGAAAGAAATTGACACTCTCGTCCAATCAGGCAGAGTGTTGCATAAATCTTCCATTTTGATAAATTATCTATAATGCGTTATCAAGTAGTTTGATTTGCAAACTGAAGTCACGTGGCATAGGTAACGAAAACGTCGCCGAAAAACAATTTAGAGACATCCGCAGATGTGTTCATACGGCGGTGCACATGGAACCTTCAATGCTACACTACTGTGTAATTTCATGAAAAGCGGCGTATGGTCCCCAGTTAAAATAATGGGTTTGCCCTAAACGAGAAAACAATGAGCAGAACTAAACAAACTGGAATTTAGATCTGAGGTTATGGAGCCTGCATATCACAGGAACTGCCAAAAGACAAAATTAAGCCTCGCTACTACAGATCTTATATTTACATCATCTTTTAGGCAAAGTATAATTATCAAATTCATACATATGCTAAATATCTCGATGATCATTGAATGACATGTCAACTAGAATATAAACAAAATTTTTTTAAATAAAACACAGGTGAATACTTTCAACTTTAAGTGAACATAAATATATTTCATTTGTAAATGTAACTGACCAGATGTGAAAATTTCAAACGAACCATACTAGACCAAAATTTGATAAACAACCTTGAAAGTCATAAACACTCCAAATGAGCCGCGCCATGAGAAAACCAACATAGTGGCTTTGCGACGAGCATGGATCCAGACCAGCGCAGCAACCGCGCAGTCCGGTCAGGATCCATGCTGTTCGCCTTCAAAGTTTATTGCAATTAGAGAAACCGTTAGCAAACAGCATGGATCCTGACCAGACTGCGCGGATGCGCAGGCTGGTCTAGATCCATGCTCGTCACAAAGCCACTATGGTGGTTCTCTAATGGCGCGGCTCAAATATTTCATTCTTTACACGTTATCAAATTGACCCAGTTCACATGCCTGCAGTATAACCAGCATCCTTTAAAAATGCCTGTAACTTACATTTCATCAAGAATGTTTTCAGTTCTGAACAGAAATCAAAGGAAAATGGGGGTCATGTCTCATGCAAGAAAAACACTTTCAATCAAAGAAACACATTGCAAAATCGGCTAAGACTTGGGACTCCAAATTGTAGTGATGCTGTATGACCTAAGTGCCCATGACAATCTTTACTATTGTGAAAATGCTACAAAAATAAGGAGTATAGACCTCTCATGTAATAAAGGATAACGGAAAACGAATGACATTGACTTAAAGGGAAATGCTCTATGCACATACCTACAACCAAAGAAACACATCGCAAAATCAGCTCAGAATGGAGACCCAAGATTGTTGTAGCTGTGTATATGACCTAAGCATAACGTTTTCTATAATAATGAAAATGCTACAAAAATATGGTGTATACACATATCATGTGAATACGGAAAACGAATGACATAGAATGCAAGCGAAAATGCTCTATAAAGCAAAAAGAAATAAAACCTACAGCTTAGTTCCAATTCTTCATAAAATTTGAAAAATCTAGACATACCGTACCAAATTTTGCACAGAGGTAGTTTGGACCAATCCAAGACTTTTGTTTGTAAGGGCCAAGGTCACAGCTCTTCGGAATTCTATTTTAAGAACATTCAAAATGGCCGCCATTAAAACAAAGCTATTTTAGTAAAGGTTTGTTTTTATCTTATTCTTGATACATATTTATGAATAAACTGATTCATACCTACTCTTAGGGTCAAGTGATGCTTTACAAGAAGTGATGTCAATTTTCACGTCCGTCTGTTGTAAGTCAGCAGTCAGTACGTCAAAAAACGTTTAAAGTTATAACTTTTAGATGGCCCCGTAATGTGCAGCTTGATTTTTAATTATGTATTGGTTCAGTGGAAAACAATATGTTTGACCAACATTTGGATGAAGCATGTTATTATTTGCTCCGTCCGTCGCAAAAATCATACATCTCAGAACAGCTGTTTTGCTAAATTTAAGGTTGTTTATAAATACTTTTGACATTATGTAATTATGTATTCTACAAATTGTTAAATGCCTATTGCTATTTGTAATATTCAAGTGACTGTTCCTGAAATACCCTGTTAAAAATGAAGAAAAATAAAAAATAAAAATAATAAATAAATAAAATAAAATGTATAAAACGATTTGTTTCAACTGCTTAAAGGGTCATAATGGCTTTGTTTATTATGTGACTGCCGCATGTGCTGCTATGAACATAAAATAATTTAATAACTTGTTAAATATTATTTTGATATTTTATTAATAGCATATTTTTCAAATGTATTTAAAGTATGATTCACAAAGTAGAAAGTATTACTGGGTCTGTTCTTTTTTATTATTTCCCTTTTACGTAAACGGATAAATACATCGTCGCCTGATTCTTATAGTGCTCTATCTCCATTTTTTGAAAAAAATAGATTTTTTCATCATTTTGTTTGTCTCGCCGAGCTCTATCGTTCTGGAGCAAGAAAACGTAACTTTTGACGTCATAGAGGAAGATCCTGGGCATTACTTTGCTCTTGTCCTCTGTTCGAATGTAACGTTTCGATAAAATACTTATCTCCAGGACTTAAAGCACTGTAATGTTTAAAATTATTCTTACCAATCTACAAATAAACTAACATCATGTGATCATCATTAGACTTTGTAAAGGAGTGTTCTATCTCCCGGTAACTTAATCCAGAATTGCTCCCAAATCCATTTTAACCAATAGAATGCCCCAGTTCATAGTGATCACAAACAAAATATGGCGGATAGGCATGTTTTAGCATGTTTTAAATATACTTAGAATGCCTTTCTACACGACATGCATAGGCGAGAAATTTCTTACATAGATTAATTTTTTATCATTTTAAACTTATACAAACACATAGCTTTGTCAAGCTATAGGCAAGAAAATACATGCAAGATTTTTCAACAAACCCGTAGTTTATGTGGATTTCGGATGAAGCTTTTTCATCATTTCGAAGCTGTATCTTGAGAAAATCACTGAATATTATAGATACGCAGCTGGGGTAGTGAAAATCTGGCAAGCATACACAATTAAATTGGCTAATCTCTTTCGTTGCAATAAGAAGTTTTATCATTTCAACGGAAGTTGCTTCGTACGCAATCATTGCTTATTCATATTCTGTTTAACAATTTAGGTACAGTTTGCAATTTATTTCGTTATCTAGAGCGCTCTATCCTACTATTTGATTATTATTTTGTAATAATCCTGAACATGGGGAAATATTACAATCGTACGCCGTCTATGCTAAGGGGTTTAAAAGGCAAAACTTCTATAATAGAACTATATTACAATATCAAAAATTGAAAAGAAATTGGTGGCTTTCAAGCTAAAAGAAATTTTGAATTAGGATATATATAATACTGCAGACGTAATTTTATGCATAATGGTTATTAAGTTTTTTCAGAGCCATAGAATATCTGATATAGGCCCCTATCTTGTAATTGTACTTAAGTGTATACAATTATCAATTATTTCCCTGGTACATATTGAAAAATAAAATCAAATAGAAATCAAAATATTATACCCAATTATTGCCCGGGTATGGGCACCGGTACAAGTCATCCGAGGTTAGAGACTAATTCAGATAGTTCGTGACATCCAGTTCACAGTGAGATAAATATTTTCTTTCTTTATTATTGGTAATTACATACTTTTCAATGGCTAATAGGTAAAATAAATTATTTGTATTATATTTTAGAAGACCTTAAACAGATTCTTAAAATTTATCAGATCAAAATTTCAGGTAATACAATTTTACTTGGTTTTAGATGTCGTTTTATATATCAGTCAAACGCTATGTTTTTAACATTGTTTTATGAATCAAAAGTTTTGTACAAAGTCGCCCCCTGCTTTGTTCAACCCCTTTTAAAATTCTTAAAAAT
>NW_026459468.1:0-77635 GCF_021730395.1 Mercenaria mercenaria | reverse complement strand
CTGGACAACTCGAGTGTATATTGAGGTCTTGTGCATATTTACTTCTCTCAGAAATAGATTTTGAAGAGCATTTGTATTAAATAATTAGTTATGAATCTGTTTGTCAAATTTTGCGGTCCTACACGCAACACTAATATATCTTTCAGTTATATAAGCAGCTGATTGAAGATGTAAGAACGATTAAATTCAGAGCAGGAATTGAAAGGGCTGGAATTCTTCTTTGTGGTCCTGTGCAGTCAGGCAAGTCGTCTCTTATCAACTCAATATTCAGCATAAGCGAAGGAAGGCCAGCACACGTGTCACCTGCATTTGCATTAGAGAGGAGCGTTACATTACAGGTATCAACTATGTAACTATAAGGGATGGGGTGGTTGTGGTGGTGGGAGGGGGACGCATTAAGTAATGTCATGAGAAATAGCAAACACTCAATTATTTCAAAAAACTGATTGATAGACTCGGTCTCTTCACCATTTAACACCTATAGTTTGAATTGTGATAAACATATTAAAAGCTATCAACGGCACTGGTACAGTGCTGCTGGACATACAGACACTGTGTTGAATACCCGTCGTGATTATCACACTAGCCATAGCTTTCGACGCAGACGCGTTGGATAAATATGGCCGGCAGATTACATTACGGTAAGTTACCGTATTTTGTCACGTTTGAACTAAAACAACCAGTGAGACAGGAGCCCACATGTGTACTTTTCTAGCCACAAACACTTGTTCAGTGCAATTCTTTGTCATTAATGTAAACACTTCTGTACACTTTGACGAGGGAGTGCCGTCTTTGCAGAATTTCCACCAAAAATGGTAAAATATTGCACATTTCGACCCCTCAGCACTTTTGCATCAAACAGTAAGTATGCCACCGTCAAGCAACAACTATATCTTAGTAATCGGTGAATTTTCATTGCAGAAATATAAAATAATCGACAAAAATGATTCCAACTCAGTGTGCGGTGGGTACAGTTGCAACGCATTATGGTGTATCTTGTTTCTTTAATGTTGTTACCTTGTTGTAATTTGTATTATCATCGACAATTTCTAAATGTCTAAAAGAAATATCTAAATCCAAAGTTTGGAGTTACTTGGCGGCAATATATATGTAAATAATTTTTAATACTGTAAGGAGAAATATGGCTCAAATCACGGCGTGTAGTCAATACGGCGGCTATATGTCCAAAAAAACTTACCATTTTTAAAGAAATGTATTATGATACCTATATCCGATCTGATGCATTTGCACTAATGTCTCAGTGTTGCAATTTCGCGTACTTACGTTTAACGTAATTTTCAGCAATTGTTTATATTCATGCTGGCTCGCCTCGACGAGACAATATTACGATATGACTTAACTATGAAAACTCAATTTCTTCTTTTACAAAGAGTATGTCAGCAGCCCCAAACAAAATGTCGGTCCGTTTACAAGAAAAGACCAGTCAATAGCTGGCATACAAAAGACCTTTAAGGCCGCGGTCATCTTTAATAAACTAAAAGAGCTCAAAGACAGGCAAAGGACCGATCCGTCGCAAGCAGAATATAACATCAATAGCTTCTCCCTAATTGCAAAAATGAGCTTAACAGTTAGTGAAACTTGTGGTAACTGAGCCAGCTGAGCACTTAGACGCTTGCATATTTTAAACCAATCCATCATGATCTCACAGTGGAAATATTTTAGGGACTGGATGCCTGTTTTATTCATTGTAGACATAACTTGACATTCGGTGGAATCACTGACATTTTCCACTATTTTGACCTTGATTTTGATTTGATCGTTACTAATTTGTTTTAGGTTCATTGTGAAACAAGTTATTTCAAATTAGATTAATCACTCTCGACACCTCATTCCTGGTGATATCCATCGCCATGAGTGCGTATCAGGGGAAGCCTGTTTCCTTTTTAATGCTGAGTTCCATGCAAGGGAATTCTGGTACCATTCTTACGTCTTTGTTATGACGCAGCCAGGGATTGAACCCACGACATTGTGCACTATAAAAGTTCATAGACCTTTTTTCAATGGCACATCATTTTGAGTTCCATCCCTGCCCTCCTATAGCAAGAGCTAACCGAGCGACTTTCTAGCTTTTTTGAAAACTGTGTTTGTTTGTTTTGAAATGGCATTCATGTTAAAGGGAGACAATGTTTTGAGAATATTTCAAGTATATAGTCGTACAGGACAATAAGACACAACAATTATTGAACAGGTAGATTATTTGGAAAGAAATTTGTATGGTAATATACTTCTAAATCTCAATTCACATAAACTTGTAAATGTTATGTTTAAGTAAACTATATGTAGTGACTGATCTTATTTTCAAAAATGAATTTTGGGTCAGAATACCTTTAAGCGCACTGTGGCAATATCCTGTAGTTGTAGAATGTAGAACATTCACTCTGACCTAACTGTTGACAATAACAGGCTTAACCGGATATTTTCCTGTTTATCTCAACACTAGATAAATAAAAAGTATCACCCACGTGGGTTATCTGAAACTTCCATCTTCTGCTGTTGCTGAAACATGATATCAGCGCATGTGCTAATTTATACGTGCACATCGTCTTTTTTCTTACATGGCCAAATTTATCGATGTTTGTGTGACACACGACGAGACCAAGGGCATCAACACATGGGCTACCGCGGCCAAGTCGTTACGCTGACTTCAATTTATTTGCCTTACAAATGAAGGCTCGAAAAGTCGCGCTTTAAGATAGAATTCTACGAGGGTCCCGCAAAAAGTTCTTTCACTAATGGGCTTCCGTAGTTATTTAGATTTTAAAACACGTCGTTGCACTAGAATAAATACACAGACCAATTTACTTGTCACATTGTAAAATGGAGTATTGGGCTTGTTATAGATTTAAAGCAAATGTTTGATGAAGGTGGTATATATATACCAAGCTATTTCAATGCGCAAAGTTTTTAATTGGGTTAAATCTTTTAAAGCTGGGAAATTATCTGCCGAAGATGATACCCGTTTTGGTAGGCCTAAAATCTTTGTTACGCCTTCTAACAAGTGCGATGCTAAGTCTTTTTAGGCTTCTGAAAAGGTGGAAGTTGTAAACCATTCGCCTTGTTTACCTGACCTGAGTCACTGTTTTTTTGTATTTCCAAGGAATAAGAAAATGATTTCTGAAAAAGAAAAAAATGTCCGGAAGTTCTCTTGGCAGCACCATTTATCAGTGTCTCAAAAAGATACAAAAAGAAGACTATTTTGACGCCTTAGAAAAATAAGGTTGTAAGTTCAAAAATGCTATTTTGAGAAAACACGAAAAAACTACCTACAAAGAAAAAAATCCATTTTACGTAAAAACATTAGATTGTCTTAGAAGCATAAATCGGATGCATTTGATAAAACACTTAAACACTTATATGGTCAAAAGAAATAAGTAAATAATGCTCGAAAAGTGAAAATTACTTTTTAATTTTAGAGAAAATGCAGGAAGTCATGCGATGTAATAAGGTCGTAACTGCCACATACGATCTTATTTCTAATATTACACATTATTCAAACTTTTGATCAAGTCGTAACTGCTACTTCTGGCCACTTCGCAAAGTTTATGGTTGAAATTCAATAGCTTACTGTAGTACTTCAGTATAAGAGTAATGTACGCATAGTAAGCGCATGACCCAAGTTATAGGTATAATTTTTGGTCTGTCGCCATTATAACATTTAATTTCAAACAAATTGAAACAATATTAATGACCACTCAAACGAAAAGTACAGTACACTTATCAATCTTTCTTATTTGAAATTTTTAATCATTAAGAACTTCGAATGCAAACAGTATTTTCTGAAAATATTGAACAACATTAAATTTTAAGAAAACTTTAATATACAAAATACCAATTTCATTTAAGATTATATAAAGATTCTTTCACCGTTTGTAGGTGCAGATGGGAATTTCCACCTCGAGTGTAACTGTTTAGGCGGTTACGAGGCTCCAGTCGAGTAACCGTGTAAAAAGTTGCCCGAGAGCCGGATATTCCCATCTGCACCTACAACCAGTGAAAGAATCGTTTTTTTTTGCATACCATATTAAAGAAATAAAAATAGAAGCCAATGTCCGTAAACAGGAAAGACGTCATGACGTTTCAAAGACAAATAACAATGTTTAGTTCCGGTTTTGTTTTATCTGTTGCAGCGTAACGTTATGAATTTTTGATATAATAACGTTTTTTGTACCGAGTAATATACTATAAGAAAACAAACGGAACTGTCAAGGTATCGGATTTTTATACGCCCGAAGGGACGTATTATGTTATGGTCGGGGTGTCCGTCTGTCCGTCCGTTAGCAATTTCGTGCCAGCTCTGTAACTCTTGAACCCCTTGAAGGATTTCGAAGAAACTTGACACAAATGCTCACTACACCAAGACGACGCGCAGAAGGCATGTTTTGGATGTGTCATTTCAAGGTCAATGTCACACTTAGGGGTCATAAGTCATATGAGTGTGTTTCGTGTTCGCTCTGTAACTCTTGAACTGCTCGAAGGGTTGCAACGAAACTTGGCACAAATGTTCACCACACTGAGACGACGTGCAGAGCGCTTGTTTCGGATGACTAGCTCCAAGGTCTAGGTCACACTTAGGAGTGAAAGGTCATATGAGTGTGTTTCGTGTCTGCTCTGTAACTCTTGAACTGTTTGAATGATTTCAAAGAAACTTGGCACAAATGTTCACCACACTGAGGCGACGTGCAGAGCGCATGAACTGTTTGAATGATTTCAAAGAAACTTGGCACAAATGTTCACCACACTGAGGCGACTTGCAGAGCGCATGAACTGTTTGTATGATTTCAAAGAAACTTGGCACAAATGTTCACCACACTGAGGCGACGTGCAGAGCGCATGTTCTGGATGACTTGCTTTAAAGTCAAGGTCACACTTAGGGGTCAAATGTCATATATGACTTTGCTTTGTGTATATTGCTCTGCATTGCAGTGCTCTTGTTTTTATTTTGCAGATCCATTTTTGTTCTCTTACAATAATTTTTGTTTTTGAATTACTTCCCTTTTTTGTTACTATAAATAGCTTATTTTGAAACTTTTTTATTATTGGCCGTAGGTAAAAACCGAGACCACTTTTCTGTGGTATAACATGGATGGTACATCCAAGTTTTAGATCTATTTTGACATAACTCTACCAGGTACTGATAAGAATTTTTTATGGACTTAGAATTTTTTTTGGAATTTCTTCTTTTTTGTTGTTCCTGTCCTTTGGGCTTCAACAGTCACGTTCTTTAAATTTTACTCCCATCCTATGATGTAATCCTTCGGGCGTATATTGCCCCGCTTGGCGGCGCTCTTGTTATTCCGTTTTAATGTAATAAAATGTAAATTGCTACATATATGTAGTTCGTAATACGTCATTTACAGCACGAGTGTCATTTTACATCCCGCGGTGTAAGATGGATTTTTCCAGAACTGATAAAAATACCGGACATTCCCGTCTGGTATGCTAGAAACATACACAGTTGGGCTCAGATATAATATAGGGCATCTCTGAGCCTTTAACAATATTCCTTACACTCTTCTTCAATTATATTGTGATTACAGTAAAACACCTTTCTCACAATATTTAAATCAATAGAAAAAAAAGTGAAAGTTTTTGAAAACAGATATTTTATAAGATCTTTGTATTTCTGCTCAGAATTTGGAAGGAAGGATTTGTACAAATTTACAGTCGGTAACTTAATATATAGGTTTTACAACACTTCTTCTACTTCCAGAGGCAGTGATGTCAAACATTTTTCATTTAGAGTCTAACTCGTATTTATAATGTATACAATTTGGCTCATCCTTTCGCTACTGAAAACTATGTATTTTATTCCACTCAACCGGCGATCCATCAGATGTTATGCTTCTGTTCAAAATAGTATCATCAGACAAAAGTTTGAAGTCGATTATATCCGACTGAACTACGTCCTTGACATTAAACTTTGGTTTTGTTTGTTTACTGTTCCGTAAAGTATGGATCCATCCATCAGGAGTGAAAATATCTTGCAGTTTCGTGTAACGTTCAATCTGAGCTTGCACTGTGTCACCCTCCATTTGTGTCACCGGACCAACTCTCAAAATGAAACATACTCCCATGAAAAAAAAAACTCTTTTGAACTAACTGATTTAAAACTTAGAAAATATTATTTTCTAATAAAATTTTGTCATTTTGTAACATTCTCATTCATATTTAGGAATAAGCAAATTAGTTAATTAAAATAAAAATTCTGCTACATTTTGAAACCATTTTTATTGTTTTATTACCAAAACTGACCAAGATATGGCTGATTATCATCTATATGGTTGTCCTTTTCAAAAATGAACAGTTGCCATGGAAATAGTGAAATCAGGTATAGTTCAAAAGAATTTTTCATGGGAACATTTTTCATTTTGAAAGAACTGGTCCTGTCAAACAATTTGGAACTTTTGAAAAAAAGGTCTAGGGGGTGTATGGTAGACCTTATTGCCCGTCCCCCCGCCCCATCCACGCCCCCCACCCCACACACACATACACACCTATAAGTATCAAATATCTTTTAGATCTACTTACTTAAGAAATGTTGAAGGAAAAGTTGTAAACATGTGATTTTAATTTCAAAATGAAGCAAAGAGATTTTTCAAGATTCAAAATATTCGGATAGATATCATTTGGTGCAGCATGCCAGCTCAGCTGTTCCTTTATGTATATCCATATTGATTTATATAAAACATATCACGTTTGTTTCTTTCACAAAAAATAGTAAGACTTGCAAGCAGCGCATTTAGAGGCTAGAATGGAATTTATTTGCTGATACGACCTTCTTTTACGAAATACCTCTTCTTTATGGTTACAATGAAAAGGTCATAAGTAGCAGATACGACCTTCTTCTTCGACATTCCCTTTAAGTATGATTGAAAAGAAATGGCCGTAAGTAGCAGTTACGACCTTCTTTTACGAACTCGCTATATCACTTTTTATTTAAGACCTTTTTCTGATTCAAATTTGGTCAACATAATCTATTACTATTGGCCTAATACAAGGTCTATTACATGCGTCTTTTTATGCAGCTTCCGAATATGTATGGGTCATATAAGGTCGTAACGACCTTATTTTTCTAAGGCGTCGATTTATCTGCTTTTCGCGGTTGGGTAAAATAGTTACAAAAATATGTTTCGGTAAAGGGGGAATAATTTTGAAGGTTTGAAACAGAAATAAATTTTAATAAAAACATAGCAATTAAGAAATTCGAACCAAATGACATAACATTTTGCAGGACCCTCGTATCATTGAAAGAAGCCATCCAGCCAGCGGTTCTACACAGGTACTCGCCTGTAGCTTAAAATATTGATCAGAGTGGAACATTCTTCCACAGTGAAAAGACGAAAAGCTGAAAATACAACCAAGCAGAATAATATCAGACACAGTTAGATAGAGTCTGTTCTTGAGAGGGTTTCTCTATAATTGTGCTGGTGTGACGATAAACCAAACAAGAAGCAAAGACAAAAAGGTCTGTTTAGAGGAGTGAAGAATATTGCCTTGTATTTCTATACAATGACGTAACGTGCGTCGACGCGCCGGTAAGGCATCTGCTGCAGGAACGCGCCATAATGGACACTTACGATGGCCGCGAAAAGTTTTATTGTATGAATGCATAGAATTTCCTTTATATACTGTAAGGGTATATCGTGTCAAATTAATTGTAATTGGTACAACTTCACTGTAGTCTTGAAGTCACATTTCCGTTCCTGGTACGCAACATTGCTGCTCGTGTAATGACATCATATCTGGTGATTAGGTCCGTGATAATACCAAGCTTCCACTGGTTTCTCGGGGCGTCGTCCTGAATTTGTACGATATCACCAACTTCGACCATATATTTGTTGTTTTGTGTACGTCTCACTCAATCATAATTGTCCGGGGTAGTTGGTGATCTTCTTTCCATGGTAGTTTTGCAACGTATCGTTCATCTTTGAAATCAATGATGTTCTTCTGGCAAGTTTCAAGTAAGTCTGAAGTACAGACTCAAGTTTCCAGAACCACTATAGGCTGAAAAGAATGGGTGAACCTGTGATGACATTCATGATGTACTGTGTTGCTCACTACCGGCGACCGAAAATGGACTGTACAGGAGGTATTCTGTCTTAGATTTCACAGCTGGCGGTCCGCTATCTGTAACAACATTGTTTTGAACGATGTCCCAGTACTTATCAGCTCCAATCAAAAGTGAAGTATCAAATGCACCATCCTCTGTTACTGTGTCAGCTAGCTTCACACCTTGTAGATATAGACACGAAACGCTGCAGGTTTTGCAATAAAACAGTCATTGTAGGGACTACTAGGACGTTGATTGGTATCTTGGCACTGCATTCGGTTAGCAGGTTTACTGTGTCTGACAGTCTGTGAGGAAGAAACATGTATTACTTCATTTCCGATACGCTGTTGCTTATTTGCAAATTCTTCCTTAATGAGTTACCTATATACGCCCTCGTAATACAAGATATTTGCATCGGGGATACGTCTCCCACAACTGTTTTTCGTAATAATGGTCATTAGGACACTAGGTGTGAATGTAAGATAGCCCACTGTTCTGTTGAACTGGTACTGGGCAGGTTTGAAGGGTGATACCGGTATTGTTGGATCATTGATATACTTCTCACTCGAACTCTTAATACAGATGCTTGGATGATGCTTCCTTCGACAGTGGCGGCACTGGAAGTTTGAATGGCAAGATGACTCCTGGTAACTTCCTACAGAATTAAAACATAAGTATTTTCTTTTAACACTGTCTATTCTATCTGCAAAAGAACTTATCTTGGTGCAGAAAGTGGCACTGCGATCATCACCAAAAAGTGGATAGGACGTTCGTACATTTTTGCAATCATGTTGTTTCTTTTTTTCTCTGGACACCGTCTAGCTTTGACTTTGTACCTGTATGGAACGTATGAACTTCTGAGGTGTGGATAGGCAGGACAACTCTCTTTTTTTCATCGCTGCCCACAAGGTAAGTAGCTGCAATGTCTTTGGTCACGAGTAATGTTGCATCTAAGTTCCACCGGAATTTTACTTTGATGTACGGAACTAGTAGGCTAGCATTGACAGAGTGATGCAATACATTTGATATATCACTTTAATAGTCCGAAACGTTCTTGTAGCAGGTCTACAGCCTTGAGATAGCATGCATAACTGGAAACCCTCGATAGCTTGTGCAGCACCGTCAGCACCGTCAGTGAGCAGAAATAGCTAAATGTCTGTACTTCGGAAGGTGACAAGTTGCAATGCACTGTAGACTCGACAGAATCCCCAAAACGCCTGACAGTCTGGTATATTACCACTGAATGTAGGAAAATTAAACTAAGTTATGAAACTGAATTTCTGTCCCGTACGTTCCTTTTCAGATCATACGCATGGGCATCATCCGGCAGTGGCGGCCTGGTACTCTGTTTTATGTGCGAATGTAAGTTCCGTACCTGAAGTTGCAGGTTTAACATCAGTATCGAACATCTCGCTCTCTAAATCTCTACCGTCTGTTTGTATCTAAATCTTCTCATTTATCGCTTCCAACATCTTATGCTTTGCCTCTTTCGCCGGAAGTATTGTTTTAAACTCCTCGATATTTTCAGCATTTTCTTCGGCGGCCTTACTTTTTTACAAATAGCGAACAGTAACAGCTTTTTGGTCATCTCATGCCTGCTTAAGTGTTTGCAGATTCATTTCAGTTTTTGTCACGGCACCAACAATGTTAAGAGGAGTGAAGAATACATTTTTGTGTATAGATCATTTTCGTACTTGCTGGCATCACATATAGCTTGGTGCAGTGTACTTGTTCATTATTGCAATCTGCTTTGAGGGGAGAGTTTTAATGTCTGTAATAGAATCTGCCCGTTTTTAAATAAATGTAACAAAAGTTTTGACAGATTCTTCTTTTGCAGAGTCTGATGCTTCCTCAATTTCACCCACAAGTGTAGCCAGGGATACATGTTTGCAATTTTACAATTATAAAGAATGTCATCCACTATTTTTTCAAATGTTTCTCTCTGCTTTCTGAAAGTTGGACATTGAAAGACATAATGCTCAAAAGTTTCTTAGGTGTTACATTTGACAAGTCTTTGATGAGTTTATTTTTGTTTTTGACCAGTGATTTTACAGCCTGCTATGACTGCACAGTAGTTGATTTATTATAGAGCGGCTGTTTTCGCCTTAATATGTTGATCACATTTATGGTAGCCATCTCTGGTGAATCCTAATACCTAGATGTGTTTTCAAATCTTCTATAGGCGGAGGTAATACAATGTCAATACAATGACGTTACGTACGTCGACGCGCCGGAAAATCGTCTGCTGACTGAATGAGCCATAATGGATACTCCACTTTCCAACAACATTAATACAGCCACCAGGCATATCTTGACCTTTTAGAGTGGCATTTTCCTGCCAGTGTTTATTTTCATGTGCATAACAACTTCTTGCCTTAAAACCGCATACTTTGGGTTTTCTAAGTAAAGCCGTTATAGTCCCATCTGTTTTGTTTTACCTTATTTAAAACATATATGTATATGTAAAATAATCGATGATTTGAATATCGTATGTAGCAAACGTTCTGTCGGACGGATCGATGAACAGCTGTATTTTGAGCTCCGATTTTGAACCGGCTAAGATATTTTCTCAGACTTTCACAGAGTATAAAAAATGATGATATAACGACGGCTGAACAATGCTGTTCAGGACAGACCTATTTCTACATTAATCAACTTTGGTGGGAAAGACTCTCTCTCCTCCCTCCCTCAGGTGGCACGTTTTTTAAATAAAAAAGAATATAGCATGTTACATTACGTTATATTTAAAACACAGTGCAAGATACTATTTTTACCTAAATACCGTTGCATAAAGATGCAGGAATTTGACTAAATATAATATTGCAGCTGCTACTTACTGACATAAATATATATTTAAGCGACTAATCTGCGAACTTTAGCTAAAGTGATTTGTCTTTAAAATTGAAGTTTATTTATATTATGACATTGGAGCACAATGTTTTAATTCTAGTCTATCTCACAAAATGGTAAAATCAAGAACACACATGTCTGAGTCGGGAACCGAATCCAGATTGCCTCGGAAACAAAAACTTTCCTTATTGCTAGACAAATAGACCACAGAGGAATGTGTACGTAACGGCCGTTTATTTAAAGCTTTATAGTAAAAAGTACAGAATAAAACAAATAATTCTCATGTTTTTCTACAATGTAGAATTTGCCTGTAACTAAGTTTCAAGCCTTCTTTAGAAATAAAGCGGTACCTGATCTCGTACATGTTTCGTTTTACTTTGTTGTCGTAGCCAGTCATTTTTAAAACAAGATCCAAATTTGGCCTCGATACTGTTCCATTCAATTTAATAACTACTTCATGTAAGTGTGTCTATGGTCTTTAAAAGTGGCTTTTACAGTTGGAATTTAATCCTTGTTTTCCTTTTTCATTTCAAACTTTTGAAATGGTCATATTGTCTCTTTATTGTTTCAGTATATAAAAGCCCCTGACGATTGTGCTTTTAAGAATTTTGAAATCAGAGACACAGCTGGATTATCGGAAGGGCAAGGACTAGGTTTCAACATTGAGGATTTAGAGTACGCCTTGAATGGAAACATCAAAGCAGGTTATGAGGTAATCTTGTAACTACATACAGAACTTTCATTTATGAATATAAATGCAGTTGATATACACGAACTTTGAACTGATACGCACTACTTTCTGCAAATTTACTTATTGTGATTTTCATTAAGACAAGCACATTTCTACAACAAAGCGATTTTTCTATTCATTTAATATTTGTTTAGGTAATACTTCGTAAACTAAGTCAATGACAAAGCCAGTATCATAACAAAAACACAATTGTTAGTTTTCTGTGCACACATTAAAATCAATTTTAAATAGTACAACTTTTATTTTCTAGTTTAAAGGTGGAGTGCCAATACAGGAAACAGATCCGTATTTCGCAGATTCTCCGTCCAAAGAAGACAAATCCCATTGTTTGGTTATTGTACTAGACGTTAGACTCTTAGATTTGATTACAGACAGAATTTCTAACAAGTTTAGGCAAGTCGTGAGAGAAACGATTAGTAAAGGTAAAAATACAGTTGAAGAACTTCATCAAATCTTATAGAAGCAAACAATGAAATTAAAAAGAAAAAAATGCAACCAGCCTTTCGTGCAACAAAATCTTTAAATGTCCAGATATTGTTGTGATATTTTAAACGCTTCTCAACCTCTTTGCTTGTTAACTCAGCCTCATTTCTTGTTAATACAAATCTACAGCCTTGATGACAGATATTATATATAGCTCTTGAAAGGTATGCCTTAGTTTTAGAAAATCGCTATTCGAAACATTGGTTTACATTCTTTATCTTTATTCTCAACACGTACAGAACTGAACAAGAGTTAATATATATTTTATCTGATATCTATGCTAATCTAAGATGAATAATGATTGAAAATTGAGATTATTCTGCGGCAAGTTGTAAGCTTTTCATCTCAACAAGCATTTACACAGAGAGATATTATTAAGGATAAGAAAAAATAGATTACTTAGTATTACAATAAAGAAGAGCGAAAGGCGGCATATAGTAATCGAACCGTCCTTCCGCCTGTATGTCGTTCGTATGCATGTATACCCATACCATTTGCTTGTCCAGAGCATAACTTAAAAACTATGTAAAGAATTGACATCAACATTGAGTATTGATAAATGAGGAGGAATAAAGTACACACTACTCTTGCTCCAATTATTTTCACTCTTTTCATGTTTCCATGTTTGTGCATTTTCTCAGTTATAAGAGAAGATAATGCAACAAAACTTTTATTAAAATTAGAGGATTATTAGACGAAGTGCAATGCCAGGAAGCAAAACTCCAGAACAAGAACTTTTTGAACTGTCTTCCTAGATCTAAATTTTCTGCACTGGAACATGTGTAAATGTTGAGTTTTGCTCAAACTGGGGCTAGAGGGTGAGGACGGTAACATGCATTTCCACTACAATCTATGAACAGACTCAGTCATACCGAGCCTTTAACATTTTTATTTTTTGTGTTGAGCGACCTGTTCAGTTTCCACTATTTCTATTTTAGAAACTTTTGGATTAAGGGCAATTTGAAGTAGAGCTAACCTAACTGCGCTAAAAGAGTAGTGTGTACGTAGCCTACAATGTCCAATTAAAACAAAAATAAGGGTATTTTGTATTATATATGTTGGACTTTAGACAGTGAAGGTTTGCATATTCTGTATCACAGAAACACTTCAGGGGCATATGTCAACTTACAGTGAAAGATTTTATTTTTCTTTAATTTTAGGAGTTCCTATTGTTCTTATTCTTACAAAGATCGACAAGATATACCCATATCTCCGGAAGGACATCAAATACCTATTTCACAGCAGCATAGTCGATACTGCTGTGACGAAAGCAGAACATATTTTAGGAATTCAAAAGAAGAACATACATCCAGTCGTCAATTTCACTGATGATACGGAGGTGGAACCAGTTAAATGCATTCCTATCTTACTTGCGCTGAAACAAATCCTTCACTACGCGTCTGATCACATTAAGTTTCGTTTAAATGAGTGAATATAGAAAAACAATTTAACTGCTTTTCAGTAGAGAAAGAATATATTACATGATAAATTTATACACATATATAAAATCATCTCTTAGTTAGATAATTCAGAATAAACAGCATTCACTCCATTTTAAAGCTGTTTGAAAGCACCTACAATCTAGTGGTCATTTGCTGTTTACGATGAACAAAAATACTTGTGGTCATGAACCCGCTCCCTACATCTCATTTGGTTCTGTCAACTTTCTGTTAAATTTAAAACGATTGAGCATTTATGTGGAGAGCATAGAAAAGGTTTTTGTACATTTTCAGCATGTTTTTGTATTTAAAACGCTCCTTACCATCAGTGACCTTTCATATCATAAGATAGGAAAGAGAGACAATATTCGATTCAAATTTTAGATTAGAACCTACTTATATATCTTTGGTATCAATCGACGGGTCTGCAATCTTTCCATTAAATAATATTGACATTGCGATATTTTTCGATGAGAAATCTATAACTTATAAAAATCAATCATTTTTCCTCTGTGGAAAGATACCTGCTTTATACGTATATGTCATAGGGCGGCGGATAATTACATTTTGTGCTACACGATGACTGTTTAATATAACACTCTTTTTTGGTACCCTAGGCGTGCGCGATATAGAGCGGATATCCAGTGCAAGTTAAATAAAATATGCTGAAATTGTAACAAATATGGTCTATGATTTTCACCTACGCTCTGTCCGTTTTGAAAAGCTAAAAGATACTGGCTTACAGTTGGAAGAGACGGATTAAAGGTGTGTGTGTGTGTGTATGTGTGGTGGGGTGGGAGGGGGTCTAGAGTGTTTGTGACAATAACCATGCAGACTTTGATAAATGGGTGTCTATGGACACATTTACAGTCATTAAATATATCAGTGAACTTCATATTTACCTTTAAAGGGCAATTTTAACCAGATTTATACCTATTTACATTGATTCATAAAACACATGTAAAATGAATGTTTCCCGTTCGAACCCATGTAGTGATATAAGTAGCCCGCTGTTCGAATAATTTAGCAGACGTTTATACATATGCATACACACACATTAATATCTCATCCGCTCTTAGTCATATTTTCTAATGATATTACAACAAATATTATTCTGTAGATTCTGATTTACTTCGCTTACATTTTCAGTGGAGTGCACAATACACATATATGCAGGCATTGCCTTGCAATTTAGATACTGAAGATATGTTACTTATAAACCATTTCATATTTAGACAAGTGTCCCTCATAATTGGAAAGTATACAAACACAAAAAAAATATTAAAAAAATGGTCAAGTCACAATTATCTCAGTATGCAAGTTAAACTTACTTATCACACACTTCTAGATCTATACTACACTATATATAACAGAAATCAAGTGATACAATAAACAGTCAACCATATAATTAAAAGGTCCTTAGAAGCAGAAACAACTATCCTACGGCGACGATATATGGTCAAATGAGGAGAATGAGTATAATGTATTTGTCAATCGAAGCAGATCCTAGGCCGACAGTATTTTTCCGAATGTTGACAATATCTTTAGACCACTGTTCAGTCACATGATTCATTCAGCGAGCTTTTAATTTCGTGTTCGAATCGTCACCAACTTATTGTCTATTATGTTTAATCAACTAATAGTTTCCCACAAGTTCTGAAACAGTGCGTCTGAAACAGTGCGTAGACTTCAGGAAGCGAGGAAAATACATTTAATATGAGGCTTTGTTTCAACTTATTAGTATATCCTCAACTAAGTTTTTCTAAAATGAATATACACTCTATACAAGAAAAAAAAACGATATATAATTCATTTAAAAATGCTTCAGAAAGGACTATCTTTAAAAAGAAAGATAATTGGCGCATATTAGATCAGTCCATAAAACATGAAATTGTGTATGTATCTCCATGATACAAACTATCATATTGAGCATACAACACCCTTGTTCTACTTTCCCCTTCAACTTCCTCCCAAACCCCCATCCCTGTTTTACCCCTTACCACTCCCCCCCCCCTCTATCTATATTGGGCATAAATTTATATGTACTTGATAGATTTTTGAAGCAACCCGTCTGTAATATTTTTCCATTACGGCTTCTTTATATTGTGGGCCTGCTTTGCAAATGCGTGGCTCCCAGGCTGTGTTTTTGGTGTTCTGTGCTTCTGAGAAATCTACCCTTACCTATTATCTTTTATTCACCCATACACTAAGCTTTAATATCAGTTACGTTCATCATGAACTCGTTTTCAAAACTTAAGTCAAATATAAATACCGCTACCCTTAAAAATCGTCATTTCTCTCCAGGTCGGGACCTGTCAAAAATTCGAGTTTTCGGGTGATTTTGGCCACCCGGACTTTTTGCTTGCATTTCACGCTAAGATGGTCCTAGAAGACCAAGCACTCACCCACTTTCAAATATAAGTACAGAAACGGCCAGAAACGCTACCCTTAAAAATCGTCATTTCTCTCCAGGTCGGGACCTGTAAGAAATTCGAGTTTTCGGGTGATTTTGGCCACCCGGATTTTTTGCTTGCATTTCACGCTAGGATGGTCCTAGAAGACCAAGCACTCACCCACTTTCAAATATAAGTACAGAAACGGCCAGAAACGCTACCCTTGAAAATCGTCATTTCTCTCCAGGTCGGGACCTGTCAAAAATTCGAGTCTTCGGGTGATTTCGGTCACCCGGATTTTTTGCTTGCATTTCACGCTGGGATGGTCCTAGAAGACCAAGCACTCCTCAACTTTCAAATATAAGTACAGAAACGGTGTCAGAATAATTTGTATGTTTGATATATTGATAACGTATCACATAAGCACAGATACTGCTTGACTCCCTTTTCAGGTTGGCATTGCTATAATTATTGTTGAATTGCTGTGAATAATAGAATTTGGGTCATTTGTGACTGATTTGGGTTTATAATGTGGACGGTTGGGTCCCAGCTTTGCACATTATGTCATATACAAAAGTTAAAGGGAACCGAATATTTGATATTGCAAGTACTCTTTGTAAAACTTTATGTTTAAATTTTGACCAATCAGAAACAAGTTCTTAAAATAGCACGTCTGCTTGGGTATAAATAGGTAGATGGATGACAGAGAGCTCATTCGGTATCAAGCGGTAGAAGAAGACATATCGAGGATTCAACTAATAATTTATCCGAGTACCTTGATAAGGAGACTATTGCAGTTACCCTGTCAGGGCGGATAAATTATTAAAAAGAAGACTTTGGAAGTTCGTAGACTAAAGAAGAGTTGCAGAATTTCAACCAGGTTTCGAGCTATAGGGCCAGCGCATAGAAGTTTTACCTTGAGGGTAGTTGAATGCTATATACGAAGGCATATATAGGCTGAGCATCGGGAAGCTGCGACAGAGACCCAGAGTTTGGTAATCTATTGAGATAGTAAGAGAGTTCCAGCTTATAGAAGGTTCAGCATTACTGGCGAAGTACAGCCAAGGCGTCGGGGATATACCTATATGGTAGTTGAATGCTACATATGATAGCATATAGGCGCTGTGCATCCAGGAGTCAGGGCAATCATATAGAGATTGAGAGGACAGAGGCCGAGCATCTATGCGATAGGACTCGTATGTTGTTGATTCAAAGACATTGTCTGACGGGAACTTCAACAAAAAGACCAGTCAAGTATAGAGCCTCCAGCCTATAGGAGTTTGAGCTAATCATTTTTAATTGAAGATTGTTAGTTTGAAACATTTAGTGATTTGCCTTATTATTAGAAATCATTTACGAATCATTGGTACACGAATCATTTAGGCAAGGTAGCCAGAGGAAAATTCTATATATCAGATATTTGGTCTCACCAGCTCTACGTTTAAAGAAAGGACACTCTACAAGGTTTGTCAGCTAGTCTAAGACATAGTCACATTAGCGATTGGATCCAAACCGTTGTTCAAGATACTTAAGGCGTAGGCACTCCCCTGGTCATATAACCAGTATCCTGACAAACGACCAGAAACGCTCCCCTTAAAACTCCATTCTCTCCGGTCGGGACCTGTCAAAAAGGTTTTGGGGGTTTTTGGAAACCCCCGGATTTTTTCTTGCATTTCAGTTTTGGAGGTCCTAAAACCCAAAGAACCCACTTCAAATATAATACAGAAACGCCAGAAACGTCCCCTTTTAAAATCGTCTTTTCCAGGTGGGGGCCCTTCAAAAATTTCGAGTTTTCGGGTTTTTTTGGCCCCGGGAAATTTGATTGTTTGTTTTATGGCCCTAGAAGAAAAACATCACCCACTTTCAAAATAAGACAAAAAAAGGCCGAAACGTCCCTTAAAAATTCTTTTCTTCAAGGGGGGCCCGTAAAAAAATTTGAGTTTTGGGGTGTTTTTTGGCCCCCGGATTTTTGCTTGCATTTCCGCTAGGATGGTCCTAGAAGCCCAAAAATTACCACTTTCAAAATAGTCCCCAAAAACGGCAGAAACGCTCCCTTAAAAATCGTCATTTTCTCCCGTAAAAAATTCGAGTTTTCGGAAATTTTGGCCACCCGGATTTTTTTGCTTGATATCCTAGTGGCCCTAAAAACCAAGCACCACCCCTTAAAAAATAAGAAGAAAGGCCAGAAAGTACCTTAAAAAATTTTTTTTCTCCCCGGGGTGGGGAAAATTAAAAAATTTTTGAGTTTCGGGTGTTTTTGCCACCATTTTTTTGTTGATTCACGCTGGGGATGGCCCTAAAGACCAAGCTTCCCCCCTTCAAATATAATACAGAAACGGCCAAAAAAACGCCCCCCTTTAAAAATCGTTTTTTCCCGGGTCGGGACTGTCAAAATTCGAGTTTTCGGGTGATTTTGGCCCCCCGGTTTTTTGCTTGCATTTCCCCCTAGGAGGGCCCTAGAAACCAACACTCACCACTTAAAATTTTAAAGTACAGAAACGCCCCAGAAACCCCAACCCTTTAAAAATTTCATTTTCTCCAGGCAAACTGTCAAAAATTCTTTTTGGGGGTTTTTTGGCCACCCGGTTTTTGTTGATTCACGTGGATGGCCTAGAAGACAGCACCCCCACATAAATATAAGTAAAAACGGCGAAAGGGTCCTTTTTAAAAATGGATTTCTCCCCGGGTCGGGACTGTCAAAATTCAGTTTCGGGTGATTTTGGCACCAAAAATTTTTTGCTTGCATTTCACGCTAGGTGGCCTAAAAACCCAAGCACTCACCCTTCAAAAAAATTAAAGTACGAAAGGGGGAAAAAACGCTCCCTTAAAAATTTTCATTTTCCCCCGGGGCCCCTGCAAAATTCTTTTTTCGGGTAAATTTTCCCCCCCGGGTTTTTTGTTTGATTTCCCTGGGGCCTAAAACCAAGCACTCCCCCATTTTCAAATTAAGTAAAAAAGGCCGAAACGTCCTTAAAATCGTCTTTTCCCTTCAGTCGGGCCGCAAAATTCGATTTCGGGTGATTGGCCCCCCGGGTTTTTTGTTTGGATATCAGCGGGGATGGCCCCTAAAGACCAAGCATCCCAATTTCAAAAATAAGACAGAAAGGCCAGAAAAACGCTATTTTTAAAAACCGTCTTTCTCCGGTCGGGACTGTCAAAAAATCGGGGTTCGGGATTTTGGCCACCCGGATTTTTTTTTGTTTTTAAACGCTAGGAGGCCGAAGAAAAAATCACCATTTTTAAAATTAATTTCAGAAACCCAGAAACCTCCCTTAAAAATTCTCATTTCTCTGGGGTGGGAGAAAAAAATCGAGTTTTGGGGTGATTTGCCCCCCGGGATTTTTGTTGCATTTCAGCTAGGTTTGTCTAGAGCCCAAGCCTACCCATTTCAATATAAGTCAAAAAGGCCCAGAAACCTCCCTTAAAATTCTATTTTCGGGTCGGCCCTGAAAAAAATTTCTTTTGGGTGTTTTGGGCACCCGTTTTTTTTTGTTGTTTTCCGCTAGGGGGTCAGAAGATCCACCCCCCCTTTAAAATAAAGTAAAAACGGCAAAACGTCCCTTAAATTTGTCATTTCTCTCCAGGTCGGGCTGTCAAAAATTAGTTTTCGGGTGATTTTGGCCCCGGATTTTTGTTGCTTTCACCTAGGATGTCCTAAAAGACCAAGCAACTCACCCACTTCAAAAATAAGAAAAAGGGGGGGAGAAAGTCCTTTTAAAAATTCATTTTTTCTAAAGGTCGGCCCGTCAAATTCATTTTTTGGGTGTTTTGCCCCCCGGATTTTTTTTTGCATTTCAGTGGGATGGTCCAAAAACCCCCAAAGCATCACCCATTTTAAAAATAAAGTACAAAACGCCAAAAGGCCCCCTTTTAAAAATCTTCATTTCTCTCGGGTCGGGGGTCAAAATTCGGTTTTTGACTTTTGGCCACCCGGATTTTTTGCGCTTTCCGTGGAGGCCCTAAAGCCCAGCACTTTCCAATTCAAAATAAGACAGAAACGCCAAAACCTACCTTAAAAATCGTCATTTTTCCAGGTCGAAAAATGTCAAAATTGAGTTTGGGGGGGTTTTGGCCCCCCGGTTTTTCTTTTTTTCCGTGGATGGCCCTAGAAAGACCAAGCCTCACCCACTTTAAAATATAAGTACAAAAACCCCAGAAACGTTTGCCCATTAAAAACCTCATTTCTCTCCGGGGTCGGCCCTGTAAAAAATTTGATTTTTTCGGGGTTTTGGCCACCCGGATTTTTGTTGATTTCACCTAGGTGGTCCAGAAGCCCAAGCATACCCTTCAAAATTTTGTAAAAAAAGGCAAAAAGGCCCTTAAAATTCATTCTCTCCCGGGACTGCAAAAATTCGAGTTTCCGGGGGATTTGCCCCCCCAATTTTTTGAGGGGATTCAGGGGGAGGTCCGGAAGACCGACAACCCCAATTTAAAATTAATACAGAAAGGCCCAAAAAAACGCTCCCCTTAAAACTCATTTCTCCGGGTCGGGACCTTCAAAAATCGAGTTTCGGGTTTTTGGCCCCCGGATTTTTTTGCTTTTTCCGTGGGAAACCCCTAAAGAAAAACCCCACCCACTTTCAAAATAAGTCCAAAAAAGCCAAAAAACGCTCCCCTTAAAAAAATCGTCTTTCTTCCGGGTCGGACCTGTCAAAAATTCGAGTTTTGGGTGTTTTTCCCCCCGGATTTTTCTTGCTTTTAACGTAGGAGGGTCAGAAGACAAGCCTCACCCATTTTCAAAATAAGACAGAAACCCCAAAAAAACGCCCCCAAAAAACCCTCTTTTCCCCCGGGTGGACCTGTCAAAAATTTCAGTTTTCGGGTGATTTTGGCCCCCCGGTTTTTTTGCTTTTTTCACGCTTTGGTGGTCCTAGAAGCCCAAAATTTTCCCCACTTCAAATATAGTAAAAAAAACGGCAAAAACCCTCCCTTAAAATGTCATTCTCCGGGTGGGCCCTGCAAAAATTCGGTTGGGTGTTTTGGGCCCCCCGGTTTTTTTTGCGGGGTTTTAAAGTAGGGGGTCTGGAAAAACAGCATACCCACTTTCAAATAAAAGAAGAACGGCCAAAAAACCTTAAAAAACCCTTTTCTCTCCGGGTGGGACTGTAAAAAAATCGGTTTTTCGGGGATTTTGGCCCCCCGGATTTTTTGTTTGGGCCCACCTAGGATGGTCCTAAAAACCAAGCCCCCACTTAAAAAATATAAAAAACAGAAAGGGCCCAGAAAACGCTACCTAAAAAATCGCTTTCTCCCCGGTCGGGGATCTGTAAGGGATTCGGTTTTGGGTGTTTTTTGGCCACCCATTTTTCTTCTTTTCACGTAGGAGCCCTAGAAGCCCAAAGCACTCACCCCTTTCAAAATAAGACAGAAACGGCCAAACCTCCTTAAATTTCTTTTTTCCCTCCGGGTCGGACCTGTCAAAAATTTTTTTGGGTTTTTGGAACCCAATTTTTTGCTTGCTTTTACGCTAGGGGGTCCTAAAAGACAAGCCTCACCCACATTCAAATAAAAAGGAAAGGCCCAGAAAGTCCCAAAAAATTTTTGCATTTCTCTCCAGGTGGGGCCCTGTAAAAAATTATTTTTCGGGGATTTGGGGCCACCGGGATTTTTGCTTGCATTTCCCCTTTGGATGTCCTAGAAGACCAAGCACCACCCACTTTCAAAAAGTACAAAAAAGGGGGAAAACCCCTTAAAAAAATTTTATTTTCCCTCAATCGGACTGAAAAAAAAAAAATTTTCGATTTTCGGGGATTTTACCCACCGGTTTTTTTGGCATTTACGTTTGGAGGCCCTAATACCAAGCACTCACCCATTTAAAATATAGTACAAAAAGGCCGAAACGCTCCCAAAAAACTCTTTTCCCCTTCGGTCGGAGGGAAAATTCAAATTTTGGGGTTTTGGCCCGGATTTTTTGTTGCTTCACGTAGAGGTCTAAGCCCAAGCTTTTCCAAATTTAAAAAAAGAAGAACGCCAAAAACGCTCCCCTTTAAAAAAATCGCTTTCTCTCCGGCGAGACCTGTCAAAATTTCGAGTTTTCGGGTGTTTTTGGCACCCGGATTTTTTCTTGTTTTAAAACCCTGGGGGCCTAGAAGCCAAGCCTCACCCTTTAAAAATTAAGTACAGAAACGCCGAAAACGCTGCCCAAAAATCTCTTTTTTCCCCCGGGGCGGACCGAAAAAAATTCGATTTTTCGGGTGTTTTTGGCCCCCGGATTTTGCTTCTTTTCCCCCTTTGGATGGTCTAAAGAAAAACCCCAACCCACTTTAAAATTTTAAATCAAAAACGGCCAAAACCTCCAAAAAAATTGTCATTTCTTCAGGGGGGGCCCTGTAAAAAATTGATTTTCGGGTGTTGGGGGCCCCCCCCGGATTTTTTGTTAATTTCCGCAGGATTCTAAAAGCCAACATCCCCCTTTTTAATATAATACAGAAAGGGCCCCCGAAAAAGAAAACCCTTTAAAAATTTTTTTCTCTCCAGGTGGGCCTGTAAAAAATTTCCCCATTTTGGGTGTTTTGGCCACCCGTTTTTTTTGCTTTTTTTTCACGTAGGTGGTCCAGAGGCCAGCATCACCCACTTAAATTTTATAAGTAAGAAACCCCAGAAACGCCTTTTAAAATGTCATTTTTTCCCCAGGTCGGGCCTGTAAAAAAGAGTTTTCGGGTGTTTTCGCTTTTTCCATTTCAGTGGTGGCCCAGAAAACCAGCATTAACCCACTCAAAATAAAGTAAGAAAGGGCCCCAGAAAGCCCCCCTTTAAAAATGTCATTTTTCCAGGTCGGGCCGTCAAAATTCGAGTTTTTTGGGTGTTTTTGGCCACCCGGTTTTTGCTGTTTTTCCGGGTAGGAGCCCCTAGAAGCCCAAGCATCACCCCTTTCAAAAAAAGAACAAAAAAGGGCCAAAACCTACCTTAAAAAAATTTCGTCATTTCTCCTCGGGGTAAAAAATTTTGAGTTTCGATGTTTTTGGCCCCGGATTTTTGCTTGCTTTTCACGCTAGGTGGTCCTGAAGACCAAGCATCCATTTTTCAAAATAAAAAAGGGCAAAAAACGCTCCCCTAAAATCGTCTTTTTTCCCGGTGGGGGACTGTAAAAATTTTTTTTTCGGTGATTTGGCCCCCAAATTTTTTGCTTGCTTTTCATTTGGAGGGTCCAGAAGAAAACACCACCATTCAAATATAATTTAGAAAAGGCCAAAAATCCCCTTAAAAAAATTTCAATTTCTCCATTTCGGGACTGTCAAAAAATTCGATTTTCGGATTTTGCCCCCCGTTTTTTGTTGCTTTCCGCTAGTGGCCCTAGAGCCAACCTCACCATTAATATAAGAAAAGAAAGGCCAGAACGCTACCCTTTAAAAATCGTTATTTCCCCGGGGTGGGGACCTTCAAAATTCATTTGGGGGTATTTGGCCCACCGTTTTTTTGTTTCATTTCACTTTAGGAGCCTGAAGCCCCAAAGCACTCACCCACTTTCAAAAATAAGTCAAAAACCCCGAAACGCCCCCTTTAAAAAATCGCTTTTCTCTCCGTGGAAAATTTTAAAAAATTGGGTTTTTTGGTGTTTTTTGCACCCGGGATTTTTGCTTGCTTTTCCCGTAGGGGGGTTAAAAGAGAACTCCCACTTTAAAATAAAAGTAAGAAACCCCAAAAAACGCTCCTAAAACGCATTTTTCCCGGGGGGGGTTTAAAAAAAATTATTTTTTGGGTGATTTGGCACCGGATTTTTTTTCTTTCCGCAAAAGGAGGCCCTGAAGACAACCTCACCACTTTAAAATAAAAGGGCAGAAAGGGCCAGAAAACCTTCGGGCCCTGGGGATGCTTCCTGGGAAAAAAAAGGAACCCCCAAAAAACCCTCACACCCACTTTCAAATATAAGTAAAAAAACGCAAAACCTGCCCTTAAAAATTTCTTTTCTCCCAGGTCGGGCCCTGTAAAAAATTCGAGTTTTCGGGTGTTTTTGGCAACCCGGATTTTTTCTTCTTTTTGCTGGGATGTCTAGAAAAACACACACCCACTTAAAAATTTTAAGTCAAAACCCCAAAAAAATTTTTGTTTTCCCCCGGGGGGCAGGGGGGGGGCCCCCCTTTTTCCCCTAAAAGAAAACACTCCCCCATTCAAAATAAGAAAGAAACGGCCAAAAAGCTCCTTTAAAAATCTTTTTCTCTCCATTTTCGGCTGTAAAAAATTTTTGTTTTGGGGGTTTTTTGGGCACCGATTTTTTGTTGCATTTCACCTGGTGGTCCTAAAAGACCAAGCTTCTCATTTTCAAATAAAAGTAAGAAACGGCCAGAAAGCCCCCAAAAAACGTCTTTTCTCCAGTCGGGAACGTAAAAAATTTAAATTTTGGGGTTTTTTTGGGCCACCAAATTTTTTGCTTCTTTCCCCCAGGAGGGTCCTAAAAGCCCAAAGCACCAAACCCTTTTCAAAAAAGTACGAAAGGCCAGAAAGCTACCTTAAAAATTTCTTCTCCCCCGGGGGGCCTGTCAAAATTGTTTTTCGGGATTTTGCCCCCCGGGATTTTTTGTTTGCATTTCACGTTTGGATGGTCCTTGAAAAAAAAGACCACCCTTTTCAAAATAGTACAAAAAAAGGCCAAAAACGCTACCTTTTTAAAAATCGTCTTTCCCCTCCAGGGGGGGAAATTAAAATTCGATTTTCGGGTGATTTTGGCCCCCCGGATTTTTTTGCTTTTCATTTGGGCCCCCCTTTCAAAAAAATTTTAGAAAGGCCGAAAACGCTCCCTTTAAAAATGTCTTTTCCCAGGTGGGAAACTGTCAAAAATTGGTTTTCGTGATTTGGAAACCCCGGATTTTTGTGCTTTTACCCTGGATGTCCAAAAGACAACCCCTTCACCACTTTCAATATAAGTACAGAAACCCCAGAAACTCCCCAAAAATCGCATTTCTCCCCAGGTGGGGAAAACTGAAAAAAAATTCGAGTTTTGGGTATTGGCCCCCCCCGGTTTTTTGCTTCCTTTTCCCCCACTAAGGATGGTTAAAACAAAGCCTCCCCCACTTTCAAATATAAGTCAGAAACGGCAAAAACTTACCCTTAAAAATTGTATTTCTCTCCAGGTGGACCGTCAAAATTTCGAGTTTGGGTTTTTGGGCCACCCGGATTTTTTGCTTCATTTCAGCTTGGATGTCCAAAAGACCAATCTCACCCCCTTTAAAATTAAATAAAAAACGGCCAGAAAAAAAAACCCTTTTTAAATCGTATTTCTCTCCAGGTCGGCCTGTCAAAAATCGATTTTTTCGGTTTTTTGGCCACCCGGTTTTTTGGTTTCTTTCCGTTAGGAGGTCCAAGAACCAAGCATCACCCACTTCAAATATAAGAAGAAACGGCAGAAAGGGAATTTTTTAAAATCGCATTTTTCCCAGGTGGGGACCGGGAAACGAGTTTGGGGTGGTTTTTTGTTCCTTTTCACTAGGTGGCCTAGAAAAACACTCCCCCACTTCAAAATAAGTAAGAAAGGCCCAGAAACGCTACCCTTAAAAATGGTTTTTTCTCTCCGGGTCGGCCGTCAAAAATTCAGTTTTGGGGTTTTTGGGCCCCCCGGGTTTTTTTGCTTGCTTTTCACGCTGGATGTCTAGAAAAAAAACACTCACCTTTCAAAAAAAGAAGAAAAACGGCCAGAAACCTCCCTAAAAATGTCATTTTTTCCCCGGGTCAAAAATTGAGTTTCGGTGATTTTGGTTCCCGGTTTTTTTGTGCTTTTCACCTGGAGGGCCTAGAAGCCAAAAGCCCCCCCCCACCAAATAAAATAAAAACGGCCAAAACGCTCCTAAAAATCGTTTTCTTCCGGCCCGGGACCTGTCAAAAATTTGATTTTTTTGGGGGTGATTTTGGCCCCCCCGATTTTTTTGCTTGCTTTTTGGTTAGAGGGTCCTAGAAGCCAAGCACTCCCCCTTTTTCAAAAAAAAGTAAGAAACGGAAAAAAAACAACCCCTTAAATCGATTTCTCCCCAGGGGGACATGTCAAAAATTCGGTTTTGGGGAGTTTGGCCACCCGGATTTTTTGCTTGATTTCACGCTAGGATGGTCTAGAAGACAAGCCACCTCACCACTTTTGAAAATATAAGTACAGAAACGGCCAGAAACGCTACCCTTATAATTCGGCATTTTTCTCCATGTCGGGCCCTGTCAAAATTCGAGTTGTCGGGTGATTTTGGCCACCCAGATATTTTTCTTCCATTTCACGCTAGGAAGGTCCTAGATGACCAAGCACTCACCCACTTTCAAGTATAAGTACAGAAACGGCAGTAACACTTTCGGCCGCTAGGATGCTCTAGAAGAAAAAGTCCTGTACACTTTCAAAATATAAGTACAGAAACGGCCAGAAAACGATACCTTAAAAATCGTCATTTCTCTCCAGGTAGGACTTGTCTAAAAATTTGAGTTTTTCGGGTGATTTTGGCCGCCGGATTTTTTGCCTTGATTTCATGCTTAGGATGGTCTAGCAGATCCAGCACTCACCCCACTGTCAAAATATAAGTACTGAAACGGCCAGAAACGCTACCCTTAATAATTCGTGCATTTTTCTCCCATTCGGGCCTGTCAATTTCGGAGTTGTCGGGTTGATGATTTTGGCCACCCAGATATTTTTCTTCCATTTCACGCTAGGACGGTCCTAGAAGACCAAGCACTCACCCACTTTCAAATATAAGTACAGAAACGGCCAGAAACGCTTTCGGCCGCTAGGATGCTCCTAGAAGAACAAACACTCACCCACTTTCAAATATAAGTACAGAAACTGCCAGAAACGCTACCCTTAAAAATCGTCATTTATCTCCAGGTCGGGACCTGTCAAAATTCGAGTTTCCGGGTGATTTTGGTCACCCGGATATTTTTCTTCCATTTCAAGCTAGGACGGTCCTAGAAGTCCAAACACTCACCCACTTTCAAATATAAGTACAGAAACGGCCAGAAACATTTTCGGCCGCTAGGATGCTCCTTGATGACCAAACACTCACCCACTTTCAAATATAAGTACAGAAACGGCCATAAACGCTACCGTCAAAAATCGTCACTTCACTCCAAGTCGGGACCTGTCAAAAAATCGAGTTTTCGGGTGATTTTGGATTTTGGTCACCGGATTTTTTTCCTTGCATTTCACGCTAGGATGTCCCTAGAAGACCAGGCACTCACACACTTTCAAATATAAGTACAGAAACTGCCAGGAACACTACCCTTAAAAATCGTCATTTCTTTCCAGGTTGGACCCTGTCAAAAGTTCGAGTTTTTGGGTGATTTTTGGCACGCGGATTTTTTGCTTGATTTCACGCTAGGACGCTCTAGAAGCCCAAGCTCCTCCTCAACCATTTCAAATATAGGTACAGTAAACTTTGCCGAAACGCTTCCCTTAAAAATCGGCATTTCTCTCTTGTCAGGACCTGTCAAAATTCTCACCCACTTTCAAATATAAGTACAGAAACGGCACTCACCCACTTTCAAATATAAGTACAGAAACGGCCAGAAACGCTACCCTTAAAAATCGGTCATTTCTCTCAGGTCGGACTGTCAAAATTTCCAATTTTCGGGAGGTTTTGGCCACCTGATTTTTGCTGCATTTCACGCTAGGATGGTCCTAGAAGACCTAGCACTTATCCACTTTCAAATATAAGTACAGAAACGCTTACCTTAAAAATCGTCATTTCTCTCCAGGTCGGAATGTCAAAAATCGAGGTTTTTCGGGTGATTTTGGACGCCGATTTTTGGCTTGCATTTCACACGAGGATTGTCACTAGAAAGACAAGCACTCACCCACTTTCAATTATAAGTTCAGAAATACGGCCAGAAAACGCTACCTTAAAATTCGGCATTCTCTCCACGGTCGGAACTAGTAAAAAATTCGTCGTTTTCGGGGTGATTTTGGCCCCGACCTGATTTTTTCTTGCATTTCACGCTAGGTTGGTCCTAGAAGACCAAACATCGCCACTTTCGTATAGAAGTCTGAAAACGGACCAGAAAAGTTTTACGCCGCGAGGGATTCTCTAGAAGACCAAACACTCACCCCACTTTCAAATTAAGTACAGAAACGGCAGAAACGCTACCTTAAAAATTGTCATTTCTCCCTCCAGTTTCGGAACTGTCAAAATTCGTTATTTCGGGTGATTTGGCAACCTGATTTTTTGCTTGCCATTTCACTCGTCTTAGGACAATCCTAGCGTGAAATGCAAGCAAAAAATCCGGGCGGCATAAATCACCCGAAAACTCGAATTTTTGACAGGTCCGACTGGAGAGAAATGACGATTTTTAAGGGTAGTGTTTCTGATAATTATATTTGAAAGTGGAATAAGTGCTTGGTCTTCCTAGGACCATCCTTGCGTGAAATGCAAGCAAAAAATCTGGGTGGCCAAAACCACCCGAAAAATGGAATTTTGACAGGTCGACTGGAGAGAAATGACGATTTTAAGGGTAGCGTTTCTGGCCGTTTCTGTACTTATATTTGAAAGTGGGTGAGTGCTTGGCTTTCTAGGACCTTCCTAGCGTGAAATGCAAGCAAAAAATCCGGGTGGTCAAAATCACCCGGAAAACTCGAATTTTGACAGGTCCGACCTGGAAGAGAAATGACGATTTTTTAGGGTAGCGTTTCTGGCCGTTTCTGTACTTATATTTGAAAATGGGTGTGTGCTTGGTCTTCTTAGGAACATCCTAGCGTGAAATGCAAGCACAAATTCCGGGTGGCCAAAAAACAAAACCCGGGGGAAATAAAAAAGTCGAATTTTTGACTTCGAGAGAAATGACGATTTTTAAGGGTAGTGTTTCTGGCCGTTTCTGTACTTATATTTGAAAGTGGGGGAGTGCCTGGTCTTCTGCCCTAGCGTGAAATGCAAGGAAAACAATCCGGTAACAAAAATCCAAAATCACCCGAAAAATTGAATTTTTGACAGGTCCCGATTGGAGAGAAATAATGATTTTCAAGGGTAGCGTTTCTGGCCGTTTCTGTACTTATATTTGAAAGTGGGTGAGTGTTTGGTCTTCTAGGAGCATCCTAGCGGCCGAAAACGTTTCTGGCCGTTTCTTTACTTATATTTGAAAGTGAGTGAGTGTTTGGACTTCTAGGACCGTCCTAGTGTGAAATGCAAGAAAAATATCCGGGTGGCCAAAATCACCCGGAAACTCGAATTTTGACAGGTCCCGAACTGGAGAGAAATGATGATTTTTAAGGGTAACGTTTCTGGCTGTTTCTGTACTTATATTTGAAGTGGGTGAGTGTTTGTTCTTCTAGGAGCATCCTAGCGGCCGAAAGCGTTTCTGGCCCGTTTTCTGTACTTTATAAGATAGTGGGTCGAGTGCTTGGTCTTCTAGGACCGGCCCTTGCGAAATGAAGAAAAATATCCGGATGGCAAAATCACCCGAAAACTCGAATTTTGACAGTCCCGACCAAAGAGAGAAAATGCCGATTTTTAAGGGTTAGCGTTTCTGGCAGTTTATGTACTTGATATCTGAAAGTGGTGTTGAGTGCTTGGGCTTTTAGGAGGTCCTAGCGTGGAATGCAAGAAAAAATCCAGGGGGTAGTAAATCACCCGAATAACTCGAACTTTTGTACAGTTCCACCTGGGAAAGAAATTACGATTTTTAAGGGGTAGGTTCCTGCAGTTTCTGTACTTATATTTGAAAGTGGGTGAGTGCCTGAGTGTTCTAGGGACATCCTAGCGTGAAATGCAAGGAAAAAATTCCGGTGACCGAAATCCAAAATCACCCGAAAACTCGCATTTTTGACAGGGCCGAATTGGATGAGTGAAAGTGACGATTTCGAGGTTAGCGTTTCTGGCCGTTTCTGTGCTTATATTTGAAAGTGGTGTGAGTGTTTGGTCTCAAGGAGCATCCTAGCGCCGAAATGTTTCATCCCTTTTCTGTACTTATATTTGAAAGTGGGTGAGTGTTTGGTCTTCTAGGACCGTCCTAGCGTGAAGTGGAAGAAAAATATCCGGGTGACCAAAATCACCCGGAAACTCGAATTTTGACAGGTCCCGACCTGGAGATAAATGACGATTTTTAAGGATAGCGTTTCTGGCAGTTTCTGTACTTATATTTGAAAGTGGGTGAGTGTTTGTTCTTCTAGGAGCATCCTAGCGGCCGAAAGCGTTTCTGGCCGTTTCTGTACTTATATTTGTAAGTGGGTGAGGACTTGGTCTTCTAGGACCGTCCTAGCGTGAAATTGAAGGAAAATATCTGGGTGGCCTAAATCACCGACATCTCGGAATTTTGAAAGGGCCCCACATGGAGATAATGCCTGAATTTAGGGTTGCGTTCTGGCCAGTTTCTGTGATTTATTATTTGAAAAGTGTGGGTAGGCTTGTGTTTCTAGGCCTCCTAGCATGAAAATGCAAGCAAAAAATCGGGTGGCAAATTCACCCGAAAACTCAAATTTTTGACAGGTCCTACCTGGAGAGAAATGACGATTTTTAAGGGATTTTTAAGTATAGAAACTGCCAGAAACGCTACCCTTAAAATTCGGCATTTCTCTCCAGGTCGGGAACTGTCAAAAATTCGAGTTTTCGGATGATTTTGGCCACCCGGATGGTCCTAGAAGACCAAACACTCACCCACTTTCAAATATAAGTACAGAAACCGCCAGAAACGTTTTCGGCCGCTAGGATGCTCCTTGAAGACCAGACACTCAGCCACTTTCAAATATAAGTACTGAAACGGCCAGAAACGCTACCCTTAAAAATCGTCATTTCTCTCCAGGTCGGAACATGTCAAAAATTCGAGGTTTCGGGTGATTTTGGCCACCCGGATTTTTTGCTTGCATTTCACGCTAGGATGGTCCTAGAAGACCAAGCACTCACCCACTTTCAAATATAAGTACAGAAACGGCCAGAAACGCTACCCTTAAAAATCGTCATTTCTCTCACCTGTCAAAATTCGAGTTTTCGGGTGATTTTGGCCACCCGGATTTTTCGCTTGCATTTCACGCCAGGATGGTCCTAGAAGACCAAGCACTCACCCACTTTCAAATATAAGTACAGAAACGGCCAGAAAAGCTGCCCTTAAAAATCGTCTTTTTCCAGGTCAATTCGAATTTTGGGGTGATTTTGATCATTTTTGAAAACCTTTTTCTCTTCTAAGGTGTAACAAAACGAGCATGGACTACTTTAATTTTACGAAACTTTAACAGACCTTATTGGCGATTTTCGCTTAAAATATTATGGAAATTAATTGTTTAAGAATACTGTATGACTTTTATACCAAACTATTAATTTTAGGAGTCAGCGTACCCGGACCAATGTTCGTATCTAGCATAGCTCTACATGTTGACATGCGTTTGATTTGAATTTCTCAGATAAGAACATTAACATCGGAATAAGAATGGCAAATCAAGCTTACGAATTTCAGCTCAAATTATTCATTCTCTCTAAAGGTTGGTAAATATAACACTCCAATATTTAACCAGATTAAGTGTCCCAAAATACGTGTTTTTCATAACGATGTACCATTAATCTGAACCCAACTAAGATGTGCGGTCAGGCGAGGTAACTAGATTCATGGAAGGACTACCTTAATCTATATCGTACAAAGGCAGATTACTTTGTGATTGGTTACATCAAATAATTAATAAATATTTGGGGAAATGGCCTAAGCGCTTTATTTCCATGACATTTTTATAAAGTGGCGTCTCAATGATTGCGTACTCCATTTGTAAATTGTGCGCAACTTTTTATTATTGATATTCCCAGTGTCATCTTTCAAATGCCAATCTAAACACGTCGCCTGTAGTTTTCTAACACGTTTTTCTAAATATATGATATTAAAGTGTAATCTTTCTCAGCACAGTTTTGAATTCCTTCCTACAACAGAATGACACAGATTCTGACGTCATCGAATTGATACACGAGATCTGAGTTCAACAAACGAAAATTTTCTTATTTTAATAATTACGTTTTACATAAAATATACATTATTTTTCTGAGGATAAGAAGCGTCTGACGTATAATCGCATTGATTGTTTATAAAAATCTGAGGACCTTGTCTCTGTGGTTTAGATTTAAAATTACTCAGCTACTATTATAAAGGCAAATTAAAAGTTTGGAACAAAATTGATATTTTCCAAAAAGCACGCCAGTGCCGTCAAATATAATATATCTCGAAAGTTATAATGATCACTGCGAATAAAGAAATAAATTAAATCATTTTAGTTGAGGATATAATAATGTCAAATTATTCAGCCTGTTGTTTACATCAAAACTCACCTTTCCCACAAAGAGCATTTACATACAGGACAAGCGGCCTTATTGATAAAAATAAAGAAACATCACGCAGCCCTCAGCCCTTTTTAAATAGAAACTCCTTACTTACAGGATATATACATTCGATCGAATTATTGCTCAATATATCCAATGTCCAATAAATATACATGTGTACAACAGACAAAGGTCGTGGAAATGCAAATTTTCACTGTTAAAATTACTGCTTGAACAAAAACCGAAAACTTTGTTGCTTCAGTAAAAATATTCTGGTAATAGTTTGAGTGTAAATACTTGTGGATCGACCATTTTATTTGGTCTAAATTAAAATCTGCCTCTAAGAAAACTAGTACTAAGTACCTGATATTCTAGAAACTACCTTTACCTTTAAACAAGCAAGTTCTATATATACAGTGCTACTTAAATATGTCAAATACTGATGCCTGGTAAGGTCAAATAATTTGGGTATCATTTAAAATTGTAAAGTTGTAAGCTTGTCTAATGGAAATGAAAATATAAATTACATGAAAAAATATATTGCAGAATTTTTATTTTATTTTATTTTATCTTTTCAATTTTACTATAACAGAAATCCAGTTTAAAATGTATCGTTTCGCAGTTAAAAACATGACTATAGTGATTCGTGTATGCTATTTTGGTCATCGTATTTACTACTTCTTGTTCAGCAGACATAGCTACGGTGGTATGTTTAGGACATGCATTTATCTTTTTTAAGTTTTGATCGCTCGAGATAAGATGTCGTGAGCACGAGATAAGATGTTGATCGCTCAAGATAAGATGTCGTACGCACGAGATAAGATGTTGATTGCTCGAGATAAGATGTCGTGCGCACGAGATAATATGTTGATCGCTCAAGATAAGAGCGCTCGAGATAAGATGAAGTGCGCACGAGATAAAATGTTGATCGCTCGAGATTAGATGTTGTGCTCACGAGATAAGATGTTGATCGCTCAAGATAAGAGATGTCGTGCGCACGAGATAAAATGTTGATCGCTCGGGATAAGATGTTGATCGCTCAAGATAAGATGTCGTGCGCACAAGATAAGATGTTAATCGCTCAAGATAAGATGTCGTGCGCACAAAATAGGATGTTGATCGCTCAGATAAGATGTTGATCGCACGTGATAAAATGTCGTACGCACGAGATAAGATGTTGATCGCTCGAGACAAGATGTCGTACGCACGAGATAAGATGTTGATCGCTCAAGATAACATGTCGTGCGCACGAGATAAGATGTTGATCGCTCAAGATAACATGTCGTGGACACGAGATAATTTAATTAAAAAAAATAATTGCATGTCCTAAACATACAAATAAGTTCCATGTCACTGCAATTATCTAAACATAATTATAGGGCAATATTGTCACAACGAGAGAAAGTAAATGCAAAAAATTGTATTTGCAAAAGCGGTACATTATATAGTATGTGTCACTGTTTGTAATACTATAATGAAATTTGATCATTGCAATCAGGCAAGGCATTTTTTTTTGTGTGTGTGTGGGGGGGGGGGGGGGGGGGGGGGGGGGGTGTGCGGTGTTATAGCCTTAAATGAAATCGGTATTTAATTTTTCGAGCCCTGTTAGATGAGCCAAATTATAAATGTATGCCTATATGTTATGTTGTCTGAATTATTGAAACACTAAGTGTATGATTGTGTTGTCAATGATCATAAACGATTCGTATGTTTTAAATTTTTTCTTCCTTCATGAATTTAGGCAAAAGTTTAGTGCTACATTTCTGTAAAGCAGTGCGGGTTGATATTAAATGAATCTGTTTGTTATGTATATGCTATATTTAAAATGAGCCCTGTTCTATTTTATAAGATGTTAGGACAGACATTTATCTACCAGATCCGTAAAGTAATACTATATGTGATATGAAAACATCTGCAGGTTGATGCAACATAATTGTTTCATTTGAACGCCACACCATCTCATGCAGTTTCAACTATTTATGAACCATATATAAAGAAATCATATGAACAATGCGCTCACAGTACAAAACGTTTTCAGGTGCAAAATTAGTCATGAATACAGGTTGCCAAACCAGTCATTATTACATGTAACCAGAAAATAAAATCAAACACCCTTGATATTTTACTAGTATAGATAATAAAGAATATGAACATATATTTTGTATATTTAATCCAACCAGGACGTAAAATTGAAAGTTTGTTTCATTTAAGGTCATTAATATTAACAATAATGAACGACTTCAAAGCTATATTAAAATAAGTTAAGCGATTATGCAATATCGCTATTGCAGAAATAATATATTCCGACCATTCACTTTGTCTCATTGTAATGTTATCGCTCACAGAAAATAGTCCGGTCGAGGTATGCGTATTTGAAGTTATTTCATAGGTGTATTAATGCGTTTACGCACACTTACGGGGGTATTTATAGGTTTAACCATTAAGAAAAAAACTAAAAATATCACTGAGGATCCTTTAGTGTGACACTACTCTTTTCAAATAAACATTTGTTCATAATCGTAACAATATCAACTCTTTCTAGAAAGATTATTACAATGCAAATTTTTAATTTCCATTTTTTTCTACAGCAAGTGATGAAACTCACGAGGCATGTGGTTGCTTTGAAAGATGTCCCAAACTCTGGAAGGACATTAACTCTTGTGGTAAATGCTGTGAATTCTAATTAAGGTGAAATACCCACAATTCCATTGAACTTAAAACAGTATTTAACTTAATTTAAATACTGTCAAAACTTTATACTTTTCGTAACGATACAGATTATATATATTTCCTTGAAAAGCAGTATATTTCAAATAACTCTATATCCTTTGTCCTTCTAAAGGAAAACAGATAAACCCTGCAAAAGATTGTGTCATACAAAATGTACGTCGTAGTATGCAATTTCACTGAAACAAAAGGGCAATATTCTTTATTTTGTGGAAGGTCTTTATACTCTTACTCTTTATAGGGTTATATTGTTATGACTTAGTTATTTTGGGATCCTCTACAGGCGAGTGCTTAAGGTAGCTAAATTCGAATCACTATCTACTATCTACTATCACAATATCTAAGGAACAATTGTTTTGGAAATATGTAGAACAGTAAATATGTCAGCAGCCGACTTCTTGAAGAAAATACTTCACTTACTCAAATCCTGCTAAAAATTGTTTGCGCTAAAACGGTTCATTAATATACACAGAACTAAGCATCCTTACAAATGAGCCGTTTATAAGCGTCCGTCTGAGTAAAAGATAAAAATGAAACATGGCTATTGTCATGAACCTCCTGCAGAATGTAAACAAAACATTGTAAAGGCCGAATCCTTGTACATGTTTGTATTCAGATTTTCGAGTACTTTATCAGGTGTTAACCAAAGAGTTTTTTAAAGCTACATCAGGTTGACTTTCTGTGCATATTTCAGGACAGCTCTGCATGACTGAACTTAGGTGTCACTTAGAGCAAGTTCACATCGGAGCTCTAAAGAAGAGTAGGCTGTTATGTAAATGATACCTACCCCCACCAGTAAAGTAACCGACCAATCAAAAATTGGGCCCTGGAAATATATAAAACTGTTTTTCCTCTGCACATTGAGCGCTATGATGAAAAGCAAGGAACCAGTAAACCCTACCTCGCCGTGGAGTTTGCAGAGATCAGCTCTTCAACGGGGAAGGTACGATTGCGTAGAAATAGTTCCAAAGTTTTTCAAATCATAGGTTTGAAGTTCAAAAGCTTTGAAATGAGGGCAAGTGTCCATATATTTCTCAAAAATAGATATATAGACAATATTTTAACCAGAAGCGAAGAGTTATGTTCAATTGATATTTTCATGTAAAAGAAAATTTTGTGATCAAGGAAATGTAACTCTTCTTGAAATGGAGAGCAGAAACATCAAAAGGACATATTATAGTGAATATTAATATAGTGAATATTTTCTAATTGGGTGCATTTGATTTAACATTCAATTGTGATCTGGATTGCTAAATAATGATCCATGATACTGTGTGCTAAAAATTCAGAACATCTGGAACAGTCTGTAAACAGCAAAAATATGCTGTAGCAGCATGCAGTTATTTTGGCTCTAACCGGGACTCGAACCCAGGACCTCTCACACCTAAGACAGACGCTCTACCACTCCCCTATAACAGCAGTAGCTAATAGCATATGCAGTTTAAGTGCACCTATTACATTACGTGAACTGGAACAATTTTGTGACAATAACATATCATAATCGGTGAACTCCGGATTATTGGCGTATTCGCTTTGTTACCTAACGGCAATTTTCGAAACAAATATAAAAAAATATATAATCTAATGTTGTCAACGTTTAAATCGGTCAAAATTGCCCAAATTTGTCTGACGTGTTGTTCAGAGTATGAACTTACTAACTGGTAGTACCAGCGAAATATAACTTACACTGAATCTTTTATATTTGCCCTTTTAGCAGCTTGCGAACGGCAAAACTGTGAGCTTTGTCCAAATATAAGCAATTATATTACCAGTTTTGAGAGGATTTCAATTGATAGGAAATTACAGGTACAACCTAAATAACTTTCTGCAACATATGGAGTCATTACCATTCTATGTCAATCAGTATTAGGACTAAGATCGACTGTCATTCATTCATTCCAAAGATTCATAGACAGAGCCAGTTGTTTACATTTTTTAATCGTAACCGGTGCACTTGTAAAAACCACTTGTTCTTTGGTTTCAGATAAGACACATCGACAGTAAATGTGTGATATGATCAATCTGTGGGCACGCTTCGCTGCCCACAAAATTAGTATTGTCAGATGTTTTTTTTTTTAAATTAACTTTTATCTAATTCTGTTTTTGTTTTCAGAATGAAGGCAACATTGTTGCCGATAGAAAAACTGGACCAGTATAAAAGGACAGCTGTATGACTTGTTAAAACACATTAAGCATGAACATTCGTTTATGACTGTTTGTATACACAACGCGTAAGAATGTGCTAAATATGTCTTACTCAGTGTTGTTGTATTTTCTGGTCTTTTGGGATCATGGAGTCCATTCAACATATGTGTTAGAGAGTTCCGCTTAAGCCGGTGCTAGGGGGCGTGAGAGGTGTTGCACAATTCATTACCTCTCATGAACAGACTCAATCAAACTGAGCCTGCTTTTATTCTTCTTGGTTGCATTCTATGCTTCCAAAGGATCTTTTTGCAGATTTTATTAATATTGATAAATGTAACAATGGAAACGACTGTTGAATGATGTAAAAATACGACGACCGCTTAAGATTTTGAATTCACACGGACAATGCTTGTTTGTGTGCATAAATCCTTAGAATATAACCGTATCGTAATTGGAAAAAAAAGGGATCAGATAAAAGGAATGCTTAATGACATATTAAAACATATTAATTATATTCTAACAATTAAATATCTCATATTAATCAGATACCATTCGATTTGACGGGACATAGTTATTAAATTTAAACGTAAAATGAAAGGGATTCGTTAACGCAGGAAAATATTTGTCGATTAACATGTATAATTTCGTGTTTTTGTAGGTGAATAGTTTCGAATATTTTAATTATTAATTTGCATCAAATAACCGCATAAAAACTTTAGAAGACATATGTAAATCAGTGTATCAATGGAGGAGAATGCTTTTGTTCTTGAAACAGATTATCCAAAGCAACGCTTTTAAGGTAGTTCTGCACGTTCGGATCGAATTTTTTCTATACTTAGAAAATTCAGCAAATAAAAAAGTTAGGGCCGTGTACTTTTTTTTTGCTAGACTGATTTGAAAAATATGGAACACACGCAATTTTTCATAATAGGAGTCTATGCGAAAATCTTAACTGTCATAACAATTTCGCGAATAGAAAGTTTTCTACAATGTAGATTTTAATGACACGTGTCACTGTAAACAAACATTTGGCCTATAATGTGGTGAAATAAAATGTATAGGTCCGTGAGCTGATTTTCAAGATATTTGACCATGATTAAAGTGAACCGCACATTTCACGCTAATTTTAAGACATTATTTTGATTTATTTTACATGTCAGAAATTTTAATATCATATTTTAACTATAATTATGCCATTGTAATAAATTTTCCGCTGCAGAACTCGTGCATAGTTCCCGATACAAAGCTAATTACCTATAATTATACATTCTAAATGACCGGACTTGTTTCTCCTATTAACAAATAAGACTGAGGGCGTGACGTTATTAGTCAGCCAATCACTGTTTCTTTGTATGTCACAAGTAATGTGTTATATTGATGACGTCATAGTTGTGCGAAACAAAATGAATACAAAACAGACGACAACTAACAGCTAAAGTCTCAGTATTTATTAATAAGAATGCAGATAGAAGAATTCTTGCTACCATATTAAAATGAAAAAAATATTTTTAAGTGATTTTCTTCTGAATAAAATCATTGTTTTTTATATCCTCAATATGTAGTGGCGTAGCTTCTATTAGGCACTGCAGGCCCGGACCTGCAGATTATCCGAGAAAATGAAAAAAAAGCCAAATATGCAATAAAAAAATTAAAGGGCAAGATAGTTAGGCTGTAGGAGCTAATGATCATCAAAATACCAATATTAAACATATATTTGGAGCTTATTTATTCTATTTCCATGATTAAACAATATATAACAGATAACAGTAGTTTGATTATTTTCTCGCTGGTATACCATCGCCCCGCAAAATGTTGCCCCGCAACTTTGTTAATTTCAGCAAATACACATTGCTCTGATTAGCAAGCAGCTTGCAATTTTCATTTTAATATAAGCGCTTCTGTAACCCTGCGCTAAGTATTTTGGCACCAAATTTGAAAATGGCATCATCGGGTCCGCCTTATCCTATAATAATCAACAATTTTGCGTCCGTGAAATGTAGAAACTTAGATTTTGTCTAGGATTAGCTTACGCAAAGCACATATTGTGACAGGTACCATACAGAATCTGTTTAGTTTAAACTTTGATTTTAAAGTCAAGTTCTTACAACTTATATTAACTACTCCCGATGACTGCTACCTGGAGTTCTGACCAGTACTCGCGCCGAAAGAAGGGATAGTGAATGTCGCGGTCAAATTCCGCGAACGGGATTCGAACCCGCAACCTCCGGGTTAGGAGTCGGACGGTACTTCTTAGGTCGGATTTAATTCTACCCCTACACCAAGGTGCCTCTAAACAAACCGTGAACCTAATGCATATTGAAAACACTGTTTCAAGGTTATTAAAGTTTAAAAGTATTGATTGCTTAATTAAAGAAATCTAGACTATGCTGTAAAATCTGTTTCATAGTACAAATGCATATTTTGAAGTGTGTATACTGTACAGGCTATTTTTCAGCTGAATAATTATTGAAATGTGCATCTGTTTAATAAATAATAAATTCCTATATTTTATCGGTGAATAAATATAATCAGAAGTTCGGATGCGTAGTAATTAAATCACGAGTGCGTAGCACGAGTGATTTAATTATTCGCATCCGAACAATTGCCTACATTTTATTCATCAGCAGAATATAGGAACATATTTTTTTTATTTTATGCTAACTAGTAAAATACTGTGTTTTATCAGTCCCATATCAGTCACACTCTGGGTGATGTTGGTTTGCTATTTCTTTTATTAACATTCAGCAAAAAATAAATAGAATTCGTTTGTTTTGGGTGGATATGGAATATCTCATCGAGAACTGATATAATTTAATTACATTAACTCTCGACGAGATATATTGCATATCTTCTCAAAACAAACGGATATCGTCAACTTATTTTGATTCTAACACGACATTTATTTTAGAATATCCCGAAATATGCTGAACGCGTAGTAGCATCACGTCATTGTAGCATCAAAACACAGACTGTGACAAACTCCCCGCAGCGGTTACACAGAACGTCAGTTACAGTTACTAGTTGATGAAAATTTAAATTTGTGTATTTCTGTAATTTTTTATACGGCTGATGATAAAAAATAATTCAGATCTTATTTTCCCATAAAATCACATATTTCTATCGACACATAATAACCTGTGATTTGAAAGCGGTGAAGAGTTTGATTATGTCGTTCGTTAGTCATTTACCGCCCGCGTTGCCCGTATACTTAATCGTAGAATAGTATATAGGTGGTTCCCCTATATATATATATATATATATATATATATATATATATATATATATATATATATATATTCTTGATTCTTCCATGTGATGAATGTGATTTAGTCACCTGCCTGCTGTCGGATGTCAGTGGGTCTACCCAGTACCCATTCATGCTTGGCATTTAATGAATATATTGCTGCTTTCAGGCGTAAGGTGGCATAATGTACATAGGCATATAAAGGGTAAATTGCATTTCTCGTCCCTTGTGTCATGTCACTAAATACGTATTTTTAGTTCGACTGTTCAATTAACCTAAAGAGAAAAAATAGCGCAGACCTGTAGCATTGTTCAGCAAACTATACTGGTAAATAATATGCAATTTCAAAAAAGAGACATCGGAGACAACAGTTATAAGTATGAAATACTAAACCAATCAAAAGTTATAAAAAAACAGCAATACTGACGTAGTTTCATTGGTTAAATGTAAAACAATGCTTTTTCCTATCAACGCAAATACAGTTTATAGATTGCCGGACAAAAGTAGCTGTATTTTTTCGTCGTTCGTCGGATACAATAAAACAAGTTAACATTTAATTTAGCTCATGAGCTATTTTCCGACAAACATATACATGTATTAAGCAGAAATTATCAATAAAGAAGCTAAAAACAAAGACATTAAAATGATTAAGTGCATATATTAAAAACATATATGTTAAGTAAAATTAAAAAAAATAGATTAAGCTACTAGTATTTATGACAAGGCTAAAAGTGTACAAAAGACAGCCTAGATAAAAAGTTCATGAAAGCATAAATAAAATAATAATAACTACCAATACTTATAATAAATAGTTTGAATAGCACCATGTGCATATAAAATAGAGACATAAAATAGCCTGATAACTAAAGTAGATATATTTATGGTTTACATCCTTAGAAAAATTTCGTTGTATCATGCTTAATTAGGAATATCATAATCACGTGACTGAAACAAGTACTTCAGACAAATACTACTAACCATAGTACAACAGCTATAAATGCATTGTTATAGAAATAATCAATATTAAATAACATTAACTTAAGCAGTAGTACGATTTTAAAATAGAACAGACTTAACTAAGTAATTATGTTAGTTTTTTCATGAGATTGGGGCCAGAATTCCAGGTCCTCACCGACGTTTAAATGTATTATCTGTCCAACCAGTTTACTCGTCTAGTTGAAAACAGGTAGGCTCTCTATGGAAAATAGAAAAAAACACACAAACGGCACAATACTATAAAGACAAGCATATAAAGTTAAGGAAACACAATTTTTAGGAATATAATTTTACAGAATATACAGTACAGATTTTAAGACAACAAGTTTTCATACTAAAGATACCTTTTAATTTACAATAAAGTTTCTGTCTTAACATGCAGATAAAGAATTAAGCTATGCACAAACTATTTATACCAGACAAAAATGCATCTGAAAGGCTGACACTCATGCAAGATGGCTCAAGAGAAAAAAACATAAAGAGCATAACTGTAATATTATGTAAGAAGAACTGACAAACATAACTGAGAAAAGACACAATTTTAACTAGGGGAAACAAGAGATGTAAAAAATCACAAGCTGGACAACAAGAGGCAAGCAAACTGGCTAGCTGAACATAGCACACATACACTTGGAGCCTGTCCTAGTGCGGACACTCCTGACAAAATCGTTTTACTTATCCATCGTACGCATGTCATTTAGCAGGCTGTTCGACACCCTGACGACCGCAAAACGGAAATAGTTTTTGCTATACCTAGTTACACCATGTGGTCGTCCCAGTATGTTTGTGTATATGAAATAATAATTTTCAACATATACAAGAGATTGCAGATATTCTGGAGATAGATTCTTTATACATTTGAAAGATTCAAGTGCTGTTGCAAGTAACCTGTCAAGATGTAGTGTTGACATATTTACTTTTATTAATAGAGTATCATAAGAGGGTTCATAATAATTAAAAACAATCTTAAGTGCCCTATATTGTAGCTTTTTTAAATTTTTCTGTATTAGACTTAGTGCATAAGTGCCAAATCAGTGGACAGTAACTGAAATTGGACCTGATAAAAGACCCACACACAATTTCATTATTTCCTGTATGAAAGGACTTGACCTCTTTCTTTTGGCTCCTAAGCAGATGGACTGAAAGTTTTCAGGATTGGTTTGCATTTGGTTTATACTGAACCAGTGTATAAGGAATTCAGTTTCTGATTCAATAGTATCTTTAAAGGTTTTGAGATATGGGTGGTTATTAGATTAGGTGTCGTTTATAAAGATATTATTGAAAAGCAATTGCCCAAGTATTGATCCTTTGTACTCTCCCTTAATGATTTGTAATATTCTAACCCTTTGACACCTGTTTGAAAGATAGTTCAACATAAGTTGGCATGCAATTAGCTCGTTATTTAACTATAATTAGATTGCGAGGTAGACAATCAAACGCCTTAGACCAGTCCATTAGCACCGTCCTACATATTTGTTTTCGTCAAAGGCTTTCACCAGTCTTCTACTAGACGGAGTAAGTTTGGCAGACAACCATTTGATGACCTAAAACCTGATGAAAATGGATGGAATGTTTTGTTACAATGCTCATTTAATTGGTCGCTAATTCTTTTTTCATAATAGAATACTTACATGTCTGTATTTCTTTTTTTTTTTTTGTTAAATGTTCATCTTTTATAAATGGGGGTAACCTGTGCTTGTTTTAACTTGTTTGGAAATTGATCTTTATCTATGATATAATTTGCTAAATTGGTAATTGATGCTGCAAGGCAAGTTTGACCTGCTTTAATTATTTCTGGAGGGATAAAGTCATCACCAGTTGCTTATTTGGGTTTAGGTTTCTGATATATTTGTTTATGTATTTTGCTGTGTCTTGGGAGAAATTAAAATTTGTAGGGTGGACATTACTTTGTATTGCCCTTTTTGCTGGGGTGCTCCATATTCACTTCCTATATTTTTTGCAGTTAAGTTTCTTAGATACTATGTTTTGGTCTGAAATAAAAAGACCATTTTCAGTGTCTTTAATGATTATTTGACTGTCTGATTTCTGTGTTGGCTTTTAGAACAGAAAAAGTTTTATTGTGGGCCAACGATCTTTAGCTTTTGGTCCCCAATCACATCTTTCCTTAAATTTTATTTGTATAGATTCCCTTTTTGACCTAGTCTAAAGATTTCGGAGCTAAGTGTATTTTAACCAATTTCCATTAGATCTTTTCTGTAAACATTCAGTTTAAAACTGCCTTGTTTTGATATCTATTTTTTCAATACTGAGAATTCATGTGAGGGGATTCTCTTGGGCTTTTAACTTTTATAGGGGCATGCTTATCAATTACTTGTTTTCACAAGTGTTCGAGGGCCCAATAGACATATTCTATATCGTTGAAAACATGGGTTACATAGAAGGGGGAATAAGATAGATCTTCATTAAATCTATTTTCTTCAATTTTTATGCCCCAGAAGGGAGGCATACAGTTTTTGAACCGTCTGTCGGTCTGTCGGTCTGTCCGCAATTTTCGTGTCCGGTCCATATCTTTGTCATCCATGGATGGATTTTCAAATAACTTGGCATGAATGTGTACCACAGTAAGACGACGGGTCCGTAGCTCAAAGGTCAAGGTCACACTTAGACGTTAAAGGTCATTTTTCATGATAGTGCATCGATGGGCGTGTCCGGTCCATATCTTTGTCATCCATGGATGGATTTTCAAGTAACTACGCATAAATGTGTGGCACAGTAATACGACGTGTCGCGCGCAAGACCCAGGTCTGTAGCTCAAAGGTCAAGGTCACACTTAGACGTTAAAGGTCATATTTCATGATAGTGCATTGATGGGCGTGTCCAGTCCATATCTTTGTCACTCATGCATGGATTTTAAAATTATTGGGCATGAATGTGTACCACAGTAAGACGACGTGTCGCGCGCAAGACTCAGGTCCGTAGCTCAAAAGTTAAGGTCACACTTAGACGTTAAAGGTCATATTTCATGATAGTACAATGATGGGCATGTCCGGTCCATATCTTTGTCAGTCATTCATGCATGGATTTTAAAATAACTACGCATGAATGTGTGGCACAGTAAGACGACGTGTCGCGCGCAAGACCCAGGTCCTAGGTCAAAGGTCCTAAACTCTAACATCGGCCATAACTATTCATTCAAAGTGCCATCGGGGGCATGTGTCATCCTATGGAGACAGCTCTTGTTTAGGACTGTTTTCCAATATTGCCCAAAAATACAGTAACTCTTCATTTGTCATCTTTAAAACCTTTATTTACAGTTTGTTTTCACCACAATCATAACTGAATTTTCCAAAAAGTAGAGTGGCAAAGTGGGTGTATGTTCGAGTGGAAAAAACTGGGTCGCGAAAATATGTGACAGTTGATTTTAATGGTATAAGAACTATCTGTCAACATGTTTTGGGTACTTTATTCAATTAATATTGATCTTTTCTTGCACTTTGAGTTTTTTTATGTCCCGGAAGGTAGGCATACAGTTTTTGAACCGTCTGTAGGTCTGTCCGCAATTTTCGTGTCCGGTCCATATCTTTGTCATCCATGGATGGATTTTCAAATAACTTGGCATGAATGTGTACCACAGTAAGACGACGTGTCTCGCGCAAGACCCAGGTCCGTAGCTCAAAGGTCAAGGTCATACTTAGACGTTAAAGGTCATTTTTCATGATAGTGCATTGATGGGCGTGTCCGGTCCATATCTTTGTCATCCATGGATGGTTTTTCAGGTAACTACGCATAAATGTGTGGCACAGTAAGACAACGTGTCGCGCGCAAGACCCAGGTCTGTAGCTCAAAGGTCAAGGTCACACTTAGACGTTAAAGGTCATATTCATGATAGTACAATGATGGGCATGTCCGGTCCATATCTTTGTCAGTCATTCATGCATGGATTTTAAAATTATTGGGCATGAATGTGTACCACAGTAAGACGACGTGTCGCGCGCAAGACTCAGGTCCGTAGATCAAAAGTCAAGGTCACACTTAGACGTTAAAGGTCATATTTCATGATAGTGCATTGATGGGCATGTCCGGTCCATATCTTTGTCATTCATGCATGGATTTTAAAATAACTACGCATGAATGTGTGGCACAGTAATACGACGTGTTGCGCGCAAGACCCAGGTCCGTAGGTCAAAGGTCCTAAACTCTAACATCGGCCATAACTATTCATTCAAAGTGCCATCGGGGGCATGTGTCATCCTATGGAGACAGCTCTTGTTTTTTCATTCATTCATGAATCTTTTTACATTTGTCTCTTTCAAATAAGTCAAAATTTAGGTCTCTAATACATATTATACTGTCAAAAAAGACACATTTCATCAAGACAAGTAGTCCATGTTTCTTCAGAAAGATGATTTTGTAATGTTGGTGGTTTATAGAAATACCCCACTCTTTTTTTCATAGACAGTCAATAACAAATGCATTCTAGTTCTTTGTGTTCAAGGTCTTTTCTACGTTTAAAAGGTAACTCTGATCGAACAAAAGTTATTATGCCGCCGCCACGTGCATTTCTTTCTTTAGGCTCCTGCATTGAATAGCATATTTATTTATTTATTAAAACTGTCATCTGAAATTATTAATAGGTCAGTAAGTTTGTCATCTAATATCTGCTTTAGATCAACAAATTTATATCGCACACTATTTATATTGATATGACTAAGGATTGGTCTTTTCTTGTTTTCATTTCTTAAATTTTTCTAAGCATATTAAATATAAAATGTTGTTTTCTGTAGAGTTTGAATCAAAAGAGATTTCACTTTCCTCATAACCTGTCAATTCCTCAGTTTGAGAAATTACAGTTAATGCTAATTGGAGCCAGTCCTCCTCCGGGTCAGGTTCAGGTATGTAACTGTCATTAAGATTTCCGAAATCTGCATATGGGGTTGTTTCCCTTTGATCTATAATGGATATATTTGGAGAGATGTTACTGTTTATATCTATATTGAACATTACTGCTACAACTACATGATTGTTGTTGAGAAGGATTTGTTCAATCCTGTAGATTTATTTTTGTGTTGTTTATAAGAAGGCAAGCCGGACAGAACCATTGAAAAAAGGAAGTTTTTTTCGTAATTTCAGAAATTAAATAGCTACGGCTTTAAAACTTGACACAATGAGTAAATACCACTTGATGAAATACTTAATTGATCTTAGGGTCAGTGCATCACAGGTCAAGGTCACAAGGATTAACCCCAGTTTCAGCTCATTTTGCTCAGGCGAGTTTTTGTGATCACCCTGTGTCCGTCGGCCTCAACTTTGTACTAAAACATTTTCTCCTCTGAAACTGCTGATCAGAACTACATCAAACTTGGTCTGTAGCAACCTTGCAAGGTCATCTCTTAGGTTTGTTCAAACGGTATTCCTTGATTGATTCTAATGGCCACCAGAGCTAAAAATTGAAGAAGAAAAACCCTTTACACGACTTTTTTTCTCATGAACCACTTAAAGCATCAGCACCAAACTTGGTTTGAACCATCCATGTTAAGTCCTCACTCAGATTTGTTTAAAGGTTCTGCTTGACTGATTTTAGGGTCCCTCGGAGCTAAAAATTAAAAAAAACCTTTAACCTTCTGAACCACTTGATGGATCATCACCAACTTTGGTCTGTAGAATCCTAGTAAGGTCCTGTTTGTGACTGTTTTAGATTTGTTCAAATGGTTCGGTTTGAGTGATTTTAGGGACTGTCAGAGCCAAAACTAGAAAAGCCTTTACACAACTTCTTTTCATGAACATCACCAAACTTTGTCTGTAGCATCCTGGTAAGGTCCCCTCAGTTTGTTATAACATGAAACAGTATATGTAACATTGTAATTATAAATTGATATCTGATTGTTGAAATCTAATTGTAAATTGATATCTGATTGATATAACATGAAGCAGTGTATGTAACATTGTAATTATAAATTGATATATGATTGATTAAAAGATAGCCTCCATGAATGAATTAGATTTTCATATGATTCCTATTTTTATGTGTTTCTTTATATTTTTCTATTCATGTCTTGATTTTACTTGAGATGCATGGCTGTTCACATGTGTTACTCTAAAATATACATTGATAGTGCATTGTATTGAACATTGATTGAGTGGCTAGTTCAAATGCTGATGATAATAAAATAATTAACCTGATTTGACTTGCACTTCCACTGATTAATACCCTTAGGGTGATAAAGGTCAGCCCTTTTTTTTGTTCATACAGTGTTGCTGATAGATTATTTTGACAAGAATTAACCATTAGATTTCAGAACAATTTCACACAATTTTTTTTTTGGCGACCCTCTCCCTAAGTAAAGTTCTTAAATCATCAACATAACACCAATATAAACATGTTCGAGTTGTGAGCCTCAGGTGAGCGATCTAGTGTCACTACAGTCCTCTTGTTTTACTTTCATCTGTGTTTTGTGATTTTGTTACTTAGTATATTTAATGAAAATCCTGCATTTAACCCCACACAAATGTACCCACATACCCCACTCCGTCCTTGCATACTATCTAATTATTGATATTAATGTCCCTTATTCAACATTCCCAACATACCCTCTTTCCACTCATTTAAATTTGTTTATACTTTCCGTTCATTTACATTTATTTTTACTTTCAGTTCATTTACATTTATTTATACTTTCACCTCAGTTTCTTGATAACTAAGTTTAATATCCCTCATCCACAGTGCAACCCAACACATACCCCTGTTGCCCTATTCTCCATCCCTGTATTTCATTTTAGCTCAGTATCCCTTATCCATATCGTCGCAGCCGCATACCCTCTCCTCCAACACTCCACTCCTGTACTTTTTTCTTTACTTTCAGTTCACTTTCTTGATATTAAATCCCGGTATTCCTCATCAAATTTCTGAAGCACGCTTCTACATACCTGTCCCCTATCTGCCGCCTGATATTTTATTTTGTTATCTATCATCAACATTGTGCAGACCCCAACTCTCCTTTCCGCTCCGGTATGTCGTTTTAACTTTTTGGTACATTATTCTCTTTTTCCGTCATTCCCCACTCTCAGTGTTAAACCTACAGTTTCTTGTGTTTCTGAATAATATTTTTAAAGGTACCCTCCCTCCCCGCAAACACTAATTATTGCTGTTTTTAACTGTTTAATTTACTGCCCTGTCCCATTCTATTTGCAAAAAGGCGTCTTTATTGGGCACATGATAAAGTTTGAGGAGCAAATGAAGTACAAGTGTTGATCAAGAGTTTGTTATCTGAAAATTGATATGATTAAGCTATATCAAATACCTGCAAAACGCTTTGATTCAGGCTCAGATCTGGCTGATAAAATTTATTTTGTCCAATGAAGCTAGAAAATAAGTATATAATAGATGGATGCTTTGCACAGATGTATTTATTATATACCGACGAATTTTCTGTCTGAAATACAGCACATGTTTTACTAAAAAATACAAAATCCATTAATCAATTTCCATCAGACAGGAAAATATTCAATGGTGGAAGTAATTGCTTTAGATGTGACGTCAAATATTACGTCTGAAGTGACGTAATGATGGCATCTCAACGTTCTAGGTGTCAGAGAGATAACCGTTTCAAGCCCGTTTTCAGTCTTATTTATCTTAAATTGTAATAATTTTGTGTGATATAACACTAGAAATAGGTATATGTATATAATAAAAGGGCCATCAAAACAGCACCTTGATCTACTGAAACACGGCGCAAGCGCCACAGGGGATCCAGGCCTAAAAAATCCACCGAGGCGAATAAAACATTGCCGATCAAGTTATAAAATCAAGTACTCTAATATAATCCTAGTTTACACGTGTGATGAAAATGTTAAATGGTCAAGACATTATGAAGATTCAAAGATCGCCAATAGTTTTAAATTGACACAAAAACTAAAATCATAATAGATTCTGAACTAGATTTATGTGTATTCTTTTGAACTTACTGATCAGTTTATATACATTTATGAAGTGTTACAAGTACGAAAGTTTTTTCATGCCATTTTACAATAGACAATTACAAATTCGCAAGAAACAGTTTCGAAACACTTAACCTTTAGCCTGCTGGCGGCAAATCAGTGATTCTGCCTATGCGACCAGTACAGACCAAGATCAGCCTGCACGGATGGATCAGTCCATTTTAGAAATTTAGCAAGGTAAAGGTTAAGTGGTGTCAAACCTGGGCTAAAAACTACTACCAAACCAAGAACACTATGTTAAAACTTTAATATAAAAGCTACTGCTTTCTCCTTTCGTTTAACTGTAAATAGTGTAAATTTTCCTGTGATTATTATACACCTGTCCACAAAGACCGCCATTTTTTATTTCTAAATGGTGACCTCAATAAACACTTTAAAGTGTATCTCTATTTCTAAGACTTTTGTCATCATATACATATAGAGGGAATAGCACCGGTGACGTATTGTTACAATTTAAAACGACGGCTACGCTACTGCATAATGATATCTATCTTGAGGTCAGGCCGTCATACGCGATCGAAAGATATTCAATGTGACAAGCAATAGCTTAATACTCGTAAAATGCTTGCTAGATTATACGACATTGAAATGTTAGAAACATTTTTGCAATGTGGTTTTACAGAAAAAATAAGAGAGGCTTCAAATGCATCTTTGTGTGTCTGTTCTCATATTGTTTTATATATATAATACGGATATTTATGTCTTCCAGTGATGAAATTAAGCCGTATGTTACTTATTTCTCGGAAAGAAATTTCCACAAAAACGTTTCAAAGAAAATTCTAATTTGGACACCTATATTTTCGGACACTATTATAGAATATTGTGAACAATGCAAGTCGAACTGTAACGATATATGCAAGTGTACTTTCACGGTAAATAAGAGTGAAATTACTACTGCAGATGCCGTTATATTTCAAAATTTTGATCTTTTTCCAAGATCAGTTAATTGGAAAATTGGAACAAAAACCACAATATCATTTCCGACTTATCGTCGGCCTGATCAAGTCTGGATTCTTTTTAACATGGAACCACCAAGCAATATGTTCTGGGATCCGGCGATCTTAAATGGAGTGTTCAACTGGACTGCATGGTATAGACAAGATGCAACTCTAATGTGGCTGTATGGCTCCAAGTACACACTGAATCATTCAGAAAGCAATGATGCCAGGAAACTATTCGGAAAAACAAATTTTCATCAAGAGAAATCAAGAGAAGTAGCTGGGATGATATCTAATTGTAAAGATCAAGCAGAAAGGTATAAACTAGTTCATAAAATGCAAAACTTTGTAACTGTAGATATGTACGGCGGATGTTATGATAGACCTTGTGGAAGTGTCATGAAACCGAAGAGTTGTGATGAGATTCTAAAACAATATAAATTCTATCTGGCTTTGGAAAACTCTCTGTGTAAAGATTACGTTACAGAAAAATACTGGAATGCTTTGAAGCGGGAACAAATTCCTATAGTTAACTGGAAGAACATTAGTGAAGACATCGTAATATCAAATTCATATATAAATGTTTTTGACTTCAAAGACATAAAATCTTTGGCAAACTATGTGAAAAAAGTGAGTTCAAATGCAACTTTATATAATAGTTATTTTCTGTGGAAGACAAAATACAAAGACAAAGGGACGCCTGTTACTTTTGAACTGTGTCGGTTACTGAGTCGCAACAGCTATCAGAGGCAGGTTTACTCTGACTTTGGCAACTGGATCAGGGACGATATATGTCCAAAAGTAACCGTATGTATTGTTACGTTATTTCTCCGTATTACGTGATCTCTCATAAAAAACTAAAACAACACAGAGTACAGTAGCAAAATCCTTTATTTATTTTGAAGCATAGCATTTTTATTCAAACAAATTCACATATAAAACTTGTAAATAGTCATTCAAAACAGCAATCCATACTATCGGTCTCATGATACTGTCTTACATTTTATCAACATCAGCAACTCTCAGAATATCAAATCTCTTTCTCTTGCGCAATAAGGTTGTGTGCAAACATGTAATAGTGCGTTGTGCGACCTTTGCCCGGCGTAAAGATGTACAACAAAACCTGTACGCAATTATGAGCTGTGCGACTGTGCGCTTCGCGACCTTTCCTAATTAGCAAAGTAACACATCTCCAGAACATCTAGAATGCTTAGGTGACTACTAGGTTATCATTCAATAATATACTCACTGCAACATCAAATCCTACAGTCACGATTGTATGGCCTTTCATAAGATAGTTTTTGTTAAAATCCGTAGTTCAACTTGAAGAAAATAAAAAAAATGGGTACAGAAAACAAGACGTCCTTACAAGGATTCGCTCTCTTCTTTTAATTAGTGGTACTGACGTGAAATTTTGAGCCAACATGTTGACGGACAGCACAAATCAAAATGAGCACTTTCTCAGTTGTTTGATCAAGTTTTAAAGTTTTTAGTTTCGTTTTATTGAGCAATTGTCTCAAAAATGGTTAGTTTATTTGTGTCTAAAACGGTAAATAGCTCTGTTGATAAACCGATCAATCGGCATCTGAAATACTATTAGAAGATAAGTTTGGCGCCTTGACACGGTATGTTTTCGATTTATTGACGATATCTATACAGTTATATAAATGACATTTGTCACAATGCAAAATTAAAACGTCGCTAAATACATAAGTACATTGTATATATACTAATGTTTTTGGCATTCAACGAATTCAGGAATCACTTCAGTTCATATCATCATAGACACACGAGAACATCAGTTATTAGAGTGTGTGTGCGTGCGTGCGTTCGTGTGTTCAGATTTAACGTCTTTTTCAAGAACATTTAGTCATGTAAACGACGGTGTCTACTTGTAGCAGTGAGCACAATGCTCAACTTTATAGTGCTGCCTCACTACCACGCCGTAGACACCTGACATGCTATCCCACCCAGTGACTTTATACTGACACCGGGTTGACCAGTCCTAGCACTATCCTCTTAATGCTGAGCGCCAAGCAAGGAAGCTACCAGTACCATTTTTACGTCTTTGGTATGACGCGGTCAGGGATCTAACCCACGACCTCCCACACTCGAAGCGGGCGCTTAACCACTAGGTTACCGAGGCGGTCGTCAGTTAATAGAACGGTATAAGCATGACCGAAAGCAAGATACGGTACTCCATAGTTAGTTGGCCCAGTTACCACGCTCTCCTCTCTCTCTATCGCTTCCGCTCTCTACTACAGTGATTATTTTATCAGCGCTGTACATGTAAATACAAATAAACTTTTGTGTCTGCTGTTAAAGCTAGTATACAGTATATATATTTACAACACATGGTTAAGCGGTGTTATAACGAATTTAACAGGGCGGCAATTCTGAATTAATCAATAAACTGAAGCCAACATAAAAGCATTGATCAAATGTGAAAGAAAAAATTAAATAGACCCTTTTCCCAGCAAAGAAAAAATATCAAAACCTCACCTCTTGCCATCGATACAAAACATGCAAGCTTTTATCATTGTTTAGCTTATCAGTTGTAGTTTAATCAATTTACAACTTAAGCAAATATTATAAGTTTGCGCTTTTTAGCTACAGGTACTTTTGGGTTTTTAGTAAGATCATTATAAAGTACAAGTATGTGTTTCACTCAGATTTTTATGAGATCTGGACTCTTGGCTTGTCTTGGGTTCTGAATTCACCAAAAAATGATACAAGAAATTTCCATGTAGACTCTTTCGAGGTGTTGAAAGTAGACTTAGCTTAAAATTTACTGCTGAATTAGAAACGTTTGATACAAACTGTAATAGATAATTCCCGTTTTTTTTTTGCAATATTTATCTACCTTGAAAATCTGCCAACCATTTTAGGGGTCAAACGTCTAGACATCTAATAGTGATGGTGATAGTTAACAAAATTAGCATTAACAATAGTAAGGAAACAATAGCTCGTAGAACACGAAATGCCCCCTTGATGCATTCAGTACTTGCACAAGAACAGAAATCATTTGGTCACTGAGCACCGTTCTACTGTTCTGGATCAATGTGCCCTTGACCTTTGACCTGCTGACCTCAAAATCAATAGAGGTCATCTGCTGTCATGATCAGCCTCCCTATTAAGTTTCATGATATTAGGCCCAATTGTTCTCAAGTTATCATATTGAAATGGTTTAACTGTTCCGGGTCACTTCGACCTTGACCTTTGACCTACTTACCTACAAATCAATAGGGGTCATCTGCTGGTCATGACCAGAAATGGTTTAACTGTTCCGGGCCACTAAATGCACCCCCCCCTTGATGCATTCAGTGCTTGCACAAGAACAGAAATTATTTGGTCACTGAGCACCGTTCTACTGTTCTGGGTCAATGTGACCTTGACCTTTGATATACTGACCTCAAAATCAATAGGGGTCATCTGCTGGTAATGACTAGCCTCCCTATAAACTTCCATGATCCTTTGGCACAGGTGTTCTCAATTATCGTCCAGAAATGGTTTAAATGTTCCGGGTCACTGTGACCTTGACCTTTGACCTCAAAATCAATAGAGATCATCTGCTGGTCATGATCAACATCCCTATAAAGTTTCGTGATCCTAGACCCAAGTGGTCTCAAGTTATCGTCCGGAAATTGTTGAATTGTTCCAGGTCACTGCGACCTAATCCTTTGACTTACTGACCTCAAAATCAATAGGGGTCATCTGCTGGCCATGACTAGCCTCTCTGGCAACTTTCATGATCCTTAGGCACAGGTGTTTTCAAGTTATTGTTCAGAAATTGTTTAAATATTTCGGGTCACAGTGACCTTGACCTTTGACCTACTGACCTCAAAATCAATAGGAGTCATCTGCTGTCATGACCAACCTTGCTATAAACTTTCATGATCCTAGTCCCAAGTGTTCTTGAGTTATCATCCGGAAACCATTTTAACCTTTCTAGGTCACTGTGACCTTGACCTTTGTCATACTGACCTAAAAATCAATAGAGATCATCTTCAGGTCATGGTCAGCCTCCCTATTACTTTCATGATTCTAGGCCCAAGCTTTCATGAGTTATCATCCGGAAACCATTTAAATATTCTGGGTCAATGTGACCTTGACCTTTGTCATACTGACCTCAAAATAAATAGGGGTCATTTGCTGGTCATGACCAACCTCCCTATTAACATTCATGATCCTAGGCCCAAGCTTTCTTGTGTTATCATCCGGAAACGGATTGGTCTACGGACCGACCGAGCGACCGACCGACATACCGACCGACAGACATCTGCAACACAATATACCCCACCTTCTTCAAAGGGGGGCATAGTAATATTAATTGTCATACATGTGATTATTAACGCATGTGAAAATTACAAATGTTACACATGTGACAAAAATGCCAGTAAACAGAATTTCACAGCATTGTGAACTTATCTAATGTTTAGCACATTTTATGTTAGGAATGGCCCTCAAAATGAAGGCTTAAGTGGATAATTTGTGCTTGTATAAGCATCTATTAGTGAATTGCCATAACAATGAAAACCTGATACAGATTTGCACATTATGCTTCAGATATTGCGATATGGTCAGATAACTCTGTTTTTTAAGGAGATGCATATTTAGAAAAGTGTCGTACCCAGCTACATTTCACGCTAAAACAATGAAAAACCGAATTTAAATATTTTAGGTACAATATGACAGTTATCGGTTTCTCATTGAAACGTGAATTTTAGTAGCCAGGACTGATGTCATTTGAGCGTGTCATTTGAATGATTAGAGACAAACCCTGAGATGAATTTAACAGTTGTAGGGGGTCGATACCCAATCTGACAATAAATCGCTATTTGATCTGGAACGGCTTTCTCGACATTCGTGCCTCGCTTACGCGATCTATATTGCACGGCGTCTTTCTTGCCTCAGCAATTTCTTTCAGGTATTCGGAATCAATGCCGAAGTTTGTACCTTTTAGTTTATACACTTGACTAGGTATATTTCTGATTTACGGAAGGTTGGTGTTTCTACCCAGGTGCCCGTCCGTGACGAAATAATGCCTGGAGGGGCACCTGGAGTCTTCTTCCACAATGAAAAGCCGGAAAGTCTCCATGTGACCTGTAACTGTATCGGTGTGACGTTAAACCCATCAAAGAAAGAACAAACAAATAATGTCTGTGTCTATATATAACCATTTGGCGTTTTGGATCTTCTATAGTTCGGGCTCCTCTATGTTCGTAAACGATGAGCTCTTTCAATCACAGTACCGTTACTATTTGTGGGGTCTAATCTGGGTTCATCACTTATAACAACTTCACAGTTCATTCTTTCTGTAAAGCCATAAAATATCAAATTATGTCGTCTCGTTGTGTTGTAGCCTCTATGTCAATTTTTTTATATTATTATGACAGTCAACATTTCCTTTTTTTTCTTTTTTATATCAATACATTGTTCATTCGTTCTGTCAGGCCATAAAATATCAAACTATATCGTCGGCATTTAGCCTCGAGGTCAATCTCCTATACGACAACATTTTCATTTTTCATATTTTTCTATCTTGTTTATCAGTACAGTTTTCTGTCTATGTCAAGCGTTCGAGCGCACTGTTTACCTTAACGGTTACCAAAGTAAGACTCGTCATTCCCCTCCAGAGACTAAAGTTTTGTAAAGATTTTATTCATGGTTTCAAAAAGTATTGCATGTTTTCTATTTGTTGACAGTTTCAAGAACTCGTCGCTTTCATTGCTGCTTTTTTTCTTCTTTCTTTTCCTACGTTTTTGAACTGTTCCAGGTATTTTCAAAGGTATCATCCCACCCATCACCTGTTGTATACCTGTTGTGTATTGTACATTAACATCAATATTTGCACTTTTATTTGAGTCCATCTCTGTATCACATCCTGTATCTGCTATTTTACAAACATTTTAACAACACAGTATTATAATGATCTTACGTTCTATTCGTTTGTTTACCTGTACTGGTCTGACATTGTAAATTTGAGCCAAAAAGTCCAGTGAATATAAGGAAGATATATAAAAGCATATAAAAAGTGACAAATATTAAACAAATGTAAGCATTATGTTGTTTTTGTTAATGCTTGTCCTAACAGTACAAGACAATGTTGAAGAACCTGAAATATCAAAACTTAAAACTATATTTCTTCGCCAGTAAACAATGTTAAGTGGTTTTAATAAATTGCATTACAACTATGTCGCTGCTGATTCAGTGGATCTACATTGTGTACGAACAACCACAGCACTTTTTTTTTTGGGTTTCCTTATTACTGATAAAATATTCTTCAGTTAAGACTAAGATGTACATTAATCTTTATTGGAACATAATGTTGCGCTGGCAAAACTAGCAATGTATGGTTAAAACATTAAAATGGTGTATCTCGTGTTCACTCTTACACTTACACGAATTTTTGTCCTCAGGGAATGAAAATTCCTATGTGTAAGTTATTTACGTCAACGACCTGCTTTTTCCTGGCAAAGGTCCAACAATGAAGTAATATTTTTCAAACAAAACGTGCTACAGTAACAATTTGGAAAATTATATTGATGAGAAACAAATGCTTTTAATTTTATTTAGGTTGTGTTTCGCACTTTTTAATACTATCCATTTCAGGTTGTGAACAACATGAAAAAACAAGGAAACTGGTGGTTATTTCAGAAACTTGGGATAGACATATCGTTCTTGTAGCTGACGTAGATGATACATGGGCGGTTGATGTAGAGCATATAGTGTGGACACCTAGTCATTAAAGAGGCGTCTGCGTGGCCGAGTGATTAAGATCCATGACTTCAATATGCTTGCCGCTTACATCTGTTTGCCCGGGCTCAGTTCATGTCGGCATGTAGAGAAGCCATCCAGCATGCTTGAGGAAGTCGGTAGTTCTATCCAGGTGACCGCATGTGCCTGAAATTATGTCAGGAGTGCAACCAATGCCCCTTCCAATATTAAAAGCTTGAGATTCGCCATATTTCTTTTATTGTGTTTTGGTGAGCCTAAAATGCAACACAAAATATTCATTAACTGAATAAATAAATTGTATTTGAATAAACAATGCAATAAAGCATACCTATACGATGCGAATAATTTTGACTTAAGCCTATTCTGTAGGTGTCGTGAAACAAAATCCTGTACATTCTGTTTGATGGCGTTGATACTTTTAACTATAGCTGCATGGTCATTCTCTGTGCATAATGAACGAAATAGATTTTCTTTGGTGAAATGATTGTCAGCATGGTATGCCTTATCTGAATCTCTAGAACAGGTTAAAACTTGTCTTTAATTATTTTTACCTTTGTGCATTTCATGCGTAAATCAGCAATAAAATATTTGTTGAAATGAGCAAGATTACAAATGTCTGGTATTGTAAATACAGAGACTGGACCAAATGTACACGTTCAGCTCAGTCCATAGTCCATCGTGTCTGGAGTTTTAAGGCTTTTAAGACCTACTTTGTCATCAAATGAAATACAAACATAAGTTGAGAATGTTTTAGTACCTACATCAAAACAAAATATCATCTTATTTTATAATGGATGACACTGATTATCAGTAAACTGTGCGACATGCATTATTTGGAAGAAAAACTTGTACATATTTTATCATATATAAACCTTGTAGAAAGTGTGTTAGATCTACTAACAGAAGATATAATCTGTAAGAAAATCCTTTTGGAAATACAGAACGCATATAAGCAAACAGCAGATTCAATTCACCAGAGGTTAAATAAAACGCACATTTTATTTCTTTGGCAGGTATTTTTGTGTATTGCAAATAAAAAACTAATAACATATGAACTATAAAGTGTTCAGCAAATATATCTCAGTTATGTCTGATTGTGATTGTATATGCGTAGTCAAATCATTCAAGTATATAGACATATAAAATGATTCGTTCTCAGACTGTTTTATATATTAACATATAAACATGAGTTATGTATTCTGAAAAACGGTACATTATGCTATGTTCGTAAAATTTTACATTTTGGAAATTGGTAATATAACATAACTTTGATTTATGTATAATTTCTCAAAGTTGACCACTAATTCGAATGCTATAATAACTTCTTTACAAAACCTACTACAGACCAAATGTACCACGTATGTGTTATAGAATGAATCCTAATTGTAACAAAAGACAAAAACTACGGTATTGCTGAGACCTTGTTGACTTTTGTGTCAAAATACAGAGCAAATGCACAAAACTATTCACGGGGCCAACAATGCTGACGGATATAGGAACAAAGGAGATGGTAAAATCCATCCAAGGTATACTCGTCTCGCCATTATCCGCCTTTCTTACTTATATGATACCAAATGTTTCATGGAAGTGAACGCTGACAATGAGATTCCAGGGCCATTATTATATAGTACATACTACAAATAATGCCACTCGAGCTGATTCTTTTGTACAAAGTCCCTTTATTTCTAACGACAATACATTACAATGCATGCAACCTCTCTACAATTATATGCTAACAAGTATCCAAGACGATATTTGAGTGTTTGATTGTATTAGACACCTTTTGCTTTTGTTACATACAAACTTATGCCGTAAAAGCTTGATCTTAATGTCCAGTGCAACCAGCGTTCAAACGATGCTGAAATCGCTAGTGACATTTCCGAAAAACTAAAGCTGTGAAAAACGCTGATGTTGAAGAATTGCGATGTTGTTTTCGTCACATAACTGTAAAATTTTAGTATATCCTGCTCGATGATAGCCCAGTTAACGAAATTCTATATATTTCTGTAAGGTTATGGGAAATCGTCAGTTGCTGTTAAATCTTATTTCTCGAAAAAAATTTGAATTTCCGTTCATCATTTTACATTACCGTAGGTACGTCTGTAATAAAATGTTTTATTCTTAACTATACAAATATTTCATTGTAACTTTTAACTGGTGTCAAAGAGGTGCAAAGATAAACTGCAGGATTTTTCATTGTAGCAACGTTGACTTTTTAGTACAATGCCATTATATTGCGACATTGAGCTGTAATGGAGGCATAGAACACTGATTCTTTGATCCTTCGTCACTTTTTGGACTGTATAACAAATAACTCATCATGATTTCTAAAGATCTGCGTTCTAGAAATATTTCTATTGTACCAAATTCTGCAAACATAAGATTGTTTGTGACATTTTCTTAATTTAGAATGTGGAATATCTTGCGTCTAAATTTTCAGTCTGTACATCCAGCTTCTATATGAGAAAATTATGGTGTCCCGTTAGGGCCATCACCGCATACTGTGTATGTTTTTGTATGTAACCTGATAACCGTCCATGGGGTCGGATTCTAGCTTCACAGATTAATTCACTGTAATAAACTGACTAAAACTGCCTAGGTTCCCTGACTCTGTTTTGCTGTTACACAAAATTTTGCTTTCGGCTTCAGCTTTTGTATGTAAGCTGGTATCGCAGTACCAACTAAGGGGAATTGATTGAAATTCCACACCTTGTTCACTGTGGACATGCAGGAGGGTCCATAACGCTGTTATGCTGTTATGCATTTTCACAACATTATGCCCTTTTTCATATTTATTTTATTCATTTGACAAGGCTTTTTGAATAGTCAAGCGTTGGTGTCCTCCGAGAGCTCTTGGTTTATTTCATATTCTGTCAAAACCTTCGAACGATAAATAGAAAAAAAGTAAACTCGATGTTCAGAGTGTTATGAGATACATAGAGATGCAATGTAAAGTACTGACATTTTTGCATGATTAATTGTTTACCACGTTAGGATGCGAGATTATGACGTTTCCCAGGAATTAACACTTTGTGTATAGTATGTATCTGTATTGTGAGTCAATACAGGAGTTTAATTAAGCTATATTACATCTTAGTTGTTAAAGTTATATAACTTAGAGCGCGTCAACCGCACAAGATAAACAGTTTGCAATTCATTAACCAGATGCAACATAATGGGTGTTTATAAATGATTACATAGTACCTGTCAACCCTTTTTAATAACTGTATCACCGGTCATACATTGGTTTCGCGCCGCTTTTCCACATGATTGTCAGTAAAACATATTAATTTCGCGCCGTTCAGTTCTTGTATACTTAGGTTTTGGTGTTTGTAGACGGTACGAGGATAGAGAATGTAAAGATGTTGTTTTATGTAAGTACAGTTTTTCAGTAACCCGAAAGACAAAGCAAGAAGCAACAGATGTTGACATAAACAAATCCATGCTTCTAATTCACTAATTTGTTTTAGGTTTGGAACATTTATTTTGTGCGGCCACAAGTGTAGTATTCTTCATTTTTGTTCAGCGAACTGCCTGTTCTGTTCCTTTGCGTTAACCAAATTTCGAAGGAATAAGCTATAATTAGTATTAATAAACCATATACATTAGTGATTTTAAAAGGGTGGTTTTGCATGAGTAACGAGCAACAGACGTAGTATTTTCCTGAAAAAACACAACGATTTCATCTACTATTTGGACGCAGTGGTACAGTGGTTACATGAAGGACTACGAAATCAGGAGTCTAAGTTCAAATAAAGGCTCCTCCTTCTAACAGTAGCACGAAGGTCCTGTGTATGGGTGCTTTATACCCGGCACGCTTAAATCAAGGACACTTCTGAAATCGGTACGTCTTCTGTATCTTGCACTAGCCTCACACTAAAGTTAAACATTCTTTTGGAGAATCGCCAATATGAGTTACCGGTGGCGGCAAAGGAAAACACGTAGATACAGATACAAAATAAATATATTTATATAATTGGTAGAGATACACGCTGTTATTCAATAAGGTATAACCATGATAGACAAAACAGGTCATAAGTTACTGTAAATAAGCCATGTAACACGGACCAAAGTCGTATCATTATGCTGATGTTAATATTTGGCTTGTTCACAAATTGAGCAGATGACCATGGAATAAAATGAAATAGATTATTCATGTATAGTATAAAGTAAAAGGCATTTCGGTGGAGATTAGAGACCATCTGACGTATACAATAAGAAAATGATGGATATTCATTAAGTTGTTGGTGCTTAGAGCTGAAATAAATGTAAAGAATTTTTGTGACCAACAGTGAATTAGCCCCATACTGAATTTCAGGAGATATTCAACTACAAAACATATGCTGTGACTGAGAGATGAATGTAAATACAAGAGTTATTTCTATTTGCAACTTTCTCTACCCTTTCTACGTTCTTAACGTTTTTACCTAATGTCTAGTATAACATTGCCATTGCAGAGATAAATGGCGGGATCTCAGTCTTTGCACCTATTTTCTAATATATTGCGAACTAAACTTACAACAGAATGTAATGATGGTTGTGTGTTTACTAAAATAAAGTGGTAGCTCAGTATCGCAAACGGTGTGATACAATAAGCTTCATTCTGCCCTTTGTATCTTGCAAGCACTCTTAAAATGTACACAACTAAACATAACTGAATTAATATAAAATTCAGTAACAAAATGTTGAAAGGGAAGGAATCGGACAAGTGTTCCTAATATAAAGTTTTCCACGATTTATCTTTCATGCGTGTACAGTATCACTGCATTTTATATCAGGGTAGGTCCGCTTAAATGTCACAAGGATAATGTCAGTATCACGATATATGATATTAAACCATTTTGACTGGACACTTTTTAAATTATTTCAATTTTCAAAGTAGCCAATATAGCCATTCATTGGAATGCAAAAGGTTTGAATACTGACTAATACAGTAGAAACTATTATTGAATCCATTGTTTATGGTTACCTCCCTGTATTGCTCTAACTGGATAAGTTCATGTGTAATATTGAAAGTAGGGATATTCTGAACACGGAATTGTACGTAATATCTATTTGGATAGTTGCTTTATCTGTTTTAAACATAAAGTTAAGAATATTAAAAGTATGTTATAATCTCTTATTTAATGTAACCCCCGGAATTTCATATTCAACTCAATAAGAATAGCCGAAAAACGAATAACAGGAGGTAATAGCGGCGTATGTATTGTAAATTAGGATATGGTTCAAATTAAACGAGTGTTATGAATTATATAATATTATTATATATTCTTTTTTCTTAGTAAGTGTAAATATAAACATTTAAAATGTCAATTTGTATACTTAGATTTTATCAGTTAATAAAATATGGGCAGGAGTTCGGATGCGTAATAATTAAATCACGAGTGCGTAGCACGAGTGATTTAATATTCGCATCCGAACGACTGCCTGTCAGAATGATTTGTATGTTTGATATATTGATAACGTTACACATAAGCACAGATAGTGCTTGACTCCCTTTTCTTTTCATGGTTTCATTGCTATAATTATTGTGGAATTGCTGTTAATAATAGGATTTGGGTCATTTGTGGCTGATTTGGGTTCATAATCCCAGCATCACACATTATGTCATATACAATAGTTCAAGGGAATCAGATATTTGTTAGAGCAAGTAACCGTTCTGAAATAGTATGTACAGATTTAGATCAAGCAGAAACAAGTTCTATAAATAGCACCAATCAAAGCTCACGTCTGCTAAAGTATAAATAGGCAGATGGGTGACAGAGAGATCATTCTGTATCCAGCGATAGAAGAAGACACATCGGGGATTCAAGTAATTATTTATCCCAGTACCTTGATAAGGAAGTTATTGCAACTACTGTCAGGGCGGATAAATTATTAAAAAGAAAACGTTTGAAGTTCATAGACTAAGGAAGAGTTGCAGAAAATAGGAGAGTTCCAGCTTATAGACGAGGTTCAGCGTTATTGGCGAAGTACAGCCAAAGCATCAGGGTTATACCTATATGATAGTTAAATGCTATAAGTGATAGCATATAGGCGCTGAGTATCCAGGAGTCAGGGCAATCTAACTGAGTTGCATCTTTAATTAAGAGAACAGGCTGAGCATCTATGCGATAGGACACGTACGTTGTTGTTCAAATACATTGTCTGACGGGAACTTGGACACAAAGACCAGTCAAGAATAGTTTGCCTGATCCCTGAAATTATCTAGCTCATAATTGAAATCATTTACGAATCATTGGTATACGAATCATTTAGGCAAGGTAAATAGAAGGAAAATTTATAAACGAGATCTCACCAACTATACGTTTTAACAAAGAACATTCTACATCGCTTGTTAGCTAGTCTAAGACATAGTCACCTTAGCGATTCGATCCATTTCATTGCTCAAGATACTTAAGACGTAGGCACTTCCCTGGGCCATATAACTCGTATCCTGACACTGCCCATATTTTATTTACGCATAAAATTATTGGAACATACTTATTATGCGTGGAAGTACGTGGTCTGACATCCGCCGGAAAGTCGTCTCGTGGTCTCGGAAAGGGTCACAAGTTCAACAACTCGAAGGGTGGCTCAGTCCGTGCTTGCTGGAAGAAACACAATACCCTCAGTCTGCGCAGGAAGCGTTAAACTTAATTTTTTTTCTTTTCAAATTTATTTCTTCGTTTGACCAACTCTGGGGAACTTGTAAATTCTTCGCATTTTACAGCACTACATTTTCGCTTGATACGTCATTCGGCTGGTCATATGCTATTATAGAAACCTCCCCACGATTGAAAAGCGTTGCATAACGGAATCTTTCGATATTCAGTAAATTTAATTTTAGATAGTTTAATGAGTAGTTACTGCTGTGAAAATGCTATTTTCAATAACATGTTAGGTCGGAAAAGATCAGAAATAATTACTTTATTTGAAGCTTATCTTTGCAGTTTCTAAAAATAGTACACGTCACCTAGCTATGATGACACTGCAACATACACACCAGAACATTGCGGCATATAAACACGTACATACTTGAGTCTTAGAAGACTAGAGCATGAATTATAATTTATTTGCTGTCAAAGTAGAATCTAGTTGACATTTGTGGTGCTTACAACGCAGAAATTGTAAACTACGTACACGACTAGATACAGGTCCACTGATGTTGCAGTTGAAACTTACCGGTACTGTGTAGACTGGCTGAAACATTTTCTTACGGTAAAAATATAAACAAATAATTTCATCAGCTAGAAATTGTTTGTTTCAGAAAAGTTGATGTACTTTTTATTACTACTACTAAGCACTGAAAAAGTCGAGTATTTAGTCGGCATACAACGGAAGCAGAGTAGAATCTCACAGTCATGTTACAATCGTAGGGTGGAATGGAACAGCTATATTTTATCGTAGATTCATGTATATGCGCTTTCGCTATATGGCTGCTGCGGATCATGTTAGAATATATCACCTAACATTATCAAGTTAACTTTAAGCCAAGATGAAAAAATGGCACAAACAAACAATTTGTATTATTCAGATTTTATCATCCTTATGCATTAAAGAAAAATCAATTACTTGTTGAAATACGTTTAGCATGAAAGAACAAGAGGTTATTCAAATTTCAATGATCAACGTTTTAAAGAGTTTGGTATTCGTAAACAAATTTTCGGAAATAATGAGGTTTTACTAGATGAAAATGAAAAACTATTTATTAGATAACAAAATTACATAAACCATACAAAACGTTTTGGACAGTAATTGATTAATTACACATCTTCTATCAATGATGGTCCAAGTCACATCCTTCGTTAGTTTTATTCCTGTTCTTTACCTTTAGCCTATTTTAACCTCTTTCTGCTTCTTCTACCCTTTTTTACAACAAAAAAATGCAAGTAATGTTAAGAATACTTCAAAGATATGATTTAAAGAAATCTTCCAAGTAATGATACAGTACACACTAGACAACAGGTGATGATGGCACACTACTGCGTATCTGTTACCTGTCACCGGTAGGTTAAAATTATGTACGATTAAAATGTCCTTGTAAAACTATATATATATATATATATACTTGACAATGAAAAGACTCGGCGTAAGATGGAAGTCTATAAATAAAATAAATAAAATGACTTCACATGCCTTTCCAACAATATTTAATTATAAAAATACAGTATATATATGATCATAACGATATATCTATGCCAAAAGACCAAATCAACCGCCAGTACAAGTGTTGCAACCACTTGTTTACAGCCTAAACAAATTAAACGTAACTCATATAAACATAAAATTTGGTATTACCCTTTTCCCACAAATTATCTATGGTGTGTTTTAAACAGATAAAACATTTTTTTTATTACGTTAGATTATGATAGGCGTTTTGAAATTGCCATTACCTTACCAGTGTACACTTTCATTTTAACATTGTAGTATTTAAGAGCGCATTTTCAAGGGTATGTACATACTTTACGCGACCTTGGATCATGAAAGTTTGCTTTCGCTTTTGCTCTCTTCAGTCGTAAATATATTTATCCTTGTCAAGGACATGGCAGATATCACTTGCATTGAATTTAACCCGATTTGAATGTGATACATTGCATGTTCAACCGTTTTGCAACAAGACCTTTGGAATCGCGAACCGACTAGACCCTGCTTATCACAAAACATTTCAACCATACGTACATACCTTTGTTTAGACATTACCTTGTTCTAAGTCGCGTCCAACGCTGAATATAATGTTAAATACTCTATATCTTCGTTCAGAAAGCTAGGTACATTATCATTTATGAATAAAGATTTTCAAATTCGGTTTTAGCGTGCTTGATATAACTACATTTACACTCTGAGGATATAAAGATGGCAACATTTTCATTTATGTGGTGTTGGGCGACCTGTGGTTTTCTATTTCTTTTTTGTTTCGGTTTTTGACGGAAACATAAGGAGGTAGGTTACCTTAATATTTGTATGTGCGCATGTCTAACCGGAAACTAACGTGATGATTTACGACGACGTTCACGACAAGCTAAATGTGTTTGTATATCCATTCCTCTGAAATAAAATCATGAACCTGCCTCCAATCTGATGCTTAATGGTTTAATAATGCAGAAATAATGAATAATTTGCCTCAGAAACGCTTCAAAACATTGTTGCCTTAAAATGACGTCATTGACGTCATGACGTTACGTGTCAGTTACCGCGCAAAATTAATAGCTTTTATTTTAAAAATACGTAATTCTGAGCATTTTCTTTTTTGAACTATTTTTAAACAGCCATTATTTGCTGAAATATATTTATGAGTCTTTCGTTCTGAATAATTATCAATATTTTGCTTCTTTTATGGAGTTATATTGAAATGTTTTGCGGAATGTAAGAAAATGGACAATGGTTACTGATGTTATTGGGAATATAGCTGGGTGAAAGGTTACTTATTACGGCCATTTTCAAATAAACATTGGGCAGTTTGATTTGTAATACCTGTTTTCCAGTTTCCGTTGATAATTTGTTATAAATATACTAAAACTAAGCTCTAAATTGTTCAAATTTCAGTAGAAAATTGTGGTTCCTTGATTTAAATTCATGTTACCATGGAAACGGAGTCCGTGACCTCTATATCTAAATGTAAAATTCAAAAGCGTTGACACCGATCTATTTAAGGAACACAACTTCGGCTTTTTATTTGCATTTCAATAATATTCATGAGAATAATAACAGCATGCAGAACGATTTTTCCATAAAAAATATCAGATGAGGGGTACTGCTGTAAGTATTTTAAGCTGTAAAATTTGTTAAATAAATGCAAATAACATGAAAATATTACTTACGTTAGATGTTTTAAAGCTACATTAACTAGTCTTTTTAAGATAATTTTATTTAATATTTTTTATAAGAAATTACGATAAAAGGCAAGATATAAGCTATGTTAAACATATCTGTTGCCATGGTTACTTTAAACTTTAAGAAAAATAGGGTACCATGTAAAGTGCTTAATATTTTGCTAATTATATTACCCAAAAATATTCCATGTTGATCATTTACAGAATGGCACAGAAGCCGTCGAAAACCCCGTTTTCATACATAGTTGTTTAAAGATGAGAGAAAATTCGTTACCACGGAAACACGAGCCCCGCGACATATACATTTTAAGTTTATATTAGAAAGCTAACGCGCATACTAGTAAAATTATCAATTTATACAGACTTCTACGGATAACAATGAAACTAAAATACAGTGAAAAGTGTTAAATATCCGTATTTTCCTTCTTATTTCAATATAAAATACCTTTGGAGGGTCATGTAATTTAAACCTGAATAAAAATTATACTTGAAGGGGCAGAGATAAACAGAACTGGGATTGTAGTAGTCAAAACATTAAATTACTCGAAATACAAGAAATCGCTGCGGTTCAACTAATTTGAATTTACCCTGGTAACAAGGTAACCTACCTCCTTAATACCAATATTACTCTAAAGACAAAAAATGATGCCACTCACATTTAAGAAGCACATAAATAATGATGCCTGTTACATTCTATTTCAACAGTTTTAGAATAAGTCTAATGAACAATATAAATAGTGCTGCACATTTTCATACATACTTTGCATGTTCATTACAGCATGTTTTATTTATTTTTACTTATATAATACGCGTTGTCAGTATGTCGGCTTACATTATCAAACAGACCTTGACAAATTCCTAGACAAAAGTATTTTCATTCTTCGGACTGAAATTAGGTTTTATAGCATATTATTTATGTTTGTTCTTGTTATCATGAGGCACATGATAAAATTTTAGGAGAAAATAGATTACCAATGTTTCTCAAAAGTTTGTTATCTGAAAAGAGCCATTTCGAATACCTGCAAAAACACTTTGATTCAGGTGCAGATCTGGCTGATAAATGTCCCAATATAGCTGGAAAATACCTGTATAATAGATTCTTTACACAGATCAATTTATTATATACCAAAGACATTGCCCCGCGACCGACTGAGATTTTTCATCGCGAATCTCTGTGGACATTTTATCTAAAGCAGATCGGGTCTTACAAAAGCACCGCTATTCACATGTATCACCATCTAAAGTAGTGGTTCAATTTAAAAAAAAAATCATCGCGATTTTCCACCAAGGGTAAATATTTGTGCCGGTTGTAACGCGGGAAAAAAGCAAAATCAGCGAACCAGGGACAATATGTAACCGGAAACTCAGCGGATCCAGGCCTGAAAAAATCCAATAGAGTCGAATTCAACATTAGAGATCAAGTTTTCAAATCAAGTACTCTTACAATAATCGTAGTTTACATTTCTGATAGAAATATTGAATGGTCAAGCCATTATGAAGATTCAAAGATATCCTATAGTTTTGAACTGAATCAAAAGCTAAAGTCGTAATACAACTAGATTTATGTGTATTTCTTTGAACTTACTGACTGATAGTTATACATTTATGCAGAGCACATATTTGCATATGTATGAAAGTTTTTTCATATCATTTTACAATATACGCTCAATGACAAATTCACAAGAAACAGCTTCGAAACACTGATGTGGTGTCAAACCTGTGCTAAAAACTACCTCCTCCATGTAAGGACTACTACCGTAATACTGAAATAGGTCACTACTTTCTCCTTCCGGTTAACTATAAATAGTGTAAATTTACCTGTGGTGATGAGACACATGTCCACAAAGACTGCTTTAAAATTAACAACTTTGACTTTATCTTTAATTCTCTAAACTTTTATTACATGATAATTATTGTCTTTATCTACATATAGGAACTTATTGTAACAACTTAAAAGATACGGCGGCTACGCTACTGCATAATGTTATTGATCTTGAGAAAAAACACAGTAACATATTCAATGTGAGAGGTAATAGTTTGATAAAATGCATTCTAAATGGTACGACATAGAAATGATAGGAAACGTTTTTGCAATGTGGTCTTACAGAAGACATAAAAGTGGTTTCAAATGCATCTCTGTGTGTCTGTTCTCATTTTGTTTTTTATATATATTACGGATATTTATGTTTTCCAGTGATGAAAATAAGCCGTCTGTTACTTATTTCTTGGAAAGAAATGTTAACAAAAACGTTTCAAAGAAAATTCTAATTTGGACACCTTTCTTGTCGGACACTATTATAGAATATTTTGAAAAATGCCAGTCAAACTGTAAAGATACATGCAAGTGTACTTTTACAGTAAATAAGAGTGAAATTACTACAGCAGATGCCGTTATATTTCAAAATTATGATCTTTTTCCAAGATCAGTTAATTGGGAAATTGGAACAAAAACAACAATATCATTTCCGACTTATCGTCGGCCTGATCAAGTCTGGATTCTTTTTAACATGGAACCACCAAGCAATATGTTCTGGGATCCGGCGATCTTAAATGGAGTGTTCAACTGGACTGCATGGTATAGACAAGATGCTACTCTAATGTGGCTGTATGGCCACAAGTACACACTGAATCGTTCAGAAAGCAATGATGCCAGGGAACTATTCGGAAACACAAATTTTCATCAAGAGAAAACAAGAGAAGTAGCTGGGATGATATCTAATTGTAAAGATCAAGCTGAAAGGTATAAACTAGTTCATAAAATGCAAAAATATGTAACTGTAGATATGTACGGTGGATGCTATGATAGACCTTGTGAAAGTGTCAGGAAATCCGAGAACAAAAGTTGTGATGGGATTCTAAAACAATATAAATTCTACCTGGCTTTTGAAAACTCTTTGTGTAAAGATTATGTTACAGAAAAATACTGGAATGCTTTAAAGCGGGAACAGATTCCTGTAGTTAACTGGAAGAATATAAGTGAAAATATCGTCATACCTAAGTCGTATATAAATGTTTACGACTACAAAGACATAAAATCTTTGACAAAATATGTGAAAAAAGTGAGTTCAAATGCAACTTTATATAATAGTTATTTTCAGTGGAAGACTAAATACAAAGACAAAGGGACGTGCATAACCTTTCAACTGTGTCAGTTACTCAGTCGCAACAGCTATCAGAGGCAGGTTTACTCTGACTTCGCCAACTGGATCAAGGACGATATATGTCCAAAAGTAACCGTAAGTATTGTTACGTTACTTTTTCCATAATACGTAAATTCTCCTATGTTGGTCATACAAAACTAACATCAGCAACTCTCAGAATAGCAAATCAGAACACACCATCCTTTGTAATGAAATGAAAAGCATTCTCAGCTGTTTTGCCTTACTTTTGTACAATACTGTGGTGTGCAAACATGTTAGATTGACTGCGCTGTGCGATCTTTAAACGGTGTACAGCAAAATGTTTACACAACTACGAGCTGCGCGACAATGCGCTTCGCGACCTTTGTGCAACGTATGTTCATAATACATTTGTGCAAATCGTACATGCAGATAGAATATATTTGATAAATAAGTTATATAAAACAATAAGGGTGTAAAAGATATATCTTCCTCACACTTGAACATTTTACTCTGGATTGAATAGAGCTAAACATGGAACAACTCTATATACAACTGATTACTATTGCATTACAATGTAATATGTCGTAGTGTGTCGTAATATTTGGAGACCAAGCACTGCTAGTGCTGGGAAATTAATAACAGAATAGACTTCAAGTGATGTACGCTACATGATCTTGCGCGACCCTTCCCGCGCGAGCTTTTCTTATTTGGGTGTCCTGTACTTAGCATGCAAAATACAGAAAAACAAGCTGAGTCAGCTGTGTTTGACTTTTTTATCTTATCAAGAATAATAACCCTGTATAAACCTGCCTGAAATTATAATATGCAAATGTAACGGTATTGATAAAATCCACGATGGCCGCTTTAAAGCAGCATGCCTCCAGATTTGGCTAAAAATAGTTTTTCTTTCAAATTGAAGTTTTGGTCATATTATGAATATTAGAATATGAATTTTTGTTTCTAAAATATTTTAAAAATTCCAAGTCAAGAAAAAAAGATGACCGCATCGGGAATCGAACCCCGGACCGCCGCGGCAATAAAGACATTTTCCCGTCGTTGTAACCAATAGCGCTATAGCTGAAGTAGTGAATAATGACTTCAAAATATAGATATTTATAATCGAGACAGTTTACCTGGAGTAAAGGCGTGACAAACGCTTTTCGATTTTCATGGTAAAAAGTAGTAAAAACAGCAAATTCTCATGTGTTTCCGTAACATAAAGTTTGTCAGTAATTAAGTTTTAAAGCCTTCTTAAGAAATATAGCATTTATTTCAAGATATCTAAAAATATATATGTTGTTTTTGTCGAACGATCTGGAGTCATGCCGCTTCAATATAAGTATGGTTTATTTTTGGCGGAATAAACACGTAAAAGAAACGTATTTCGGAAAACATGTTTAGTTAGACAGTTTGATTTTGTCCAAGTAGGAAAAATATTATTTAGGGGGTAAGACTCTTCTGAATTAATCAATAAATTGAAGCCAACAGCAGTGATCAAAGGTGAAAGAAACAAAATAAATAGACTCTTTTCACAGCTACTGATCAGTCATACAAAATTAAAATGCTTGCCATCTGTACAGAACATGCACAGTTTTATCATGTTTAGACTTACACGCTATTTTATCAGTTGTCTTGATTCTCCTGCCAGGAAGTTTAATAAATATCACAACATATTCAAACTCTTAAGCACCAGGCACTTGTTCTCTATTTACATAGTTTAAAAATAAGATATTTTCTTGGCGGGGGTAGGTGGCTTGGAGATGTGGGATGGGTTGGGGCTCTCATTATGCAGACAATCCTTTAAACAAGTTTCAGCTAGCTGCTTTGAGTGCATTCTTCAGTTAAAAAATGCATTCTTGTATGTTGAAATATACTGAAGGTAAAATGGTGTACAGGTTTTTATACATTATAATATCTTTAATAACTTCTTTCAGGTTAATGTTGGTATGTTGTTTTTGTAAGATCCAAGTAAAGAGCATGTATGTGATTTTCTTTTACTCATACTTTTATTAGATTTAAAATCTTAGCTTGTCTTGTGTTCGAAATTTTACCAAAAGACAAAATAAATTTCAATGTAGACTCTGTCAAGGTGTTTGAAGTACACTTGGCTTACAATTTATGAAAACTTTTGATAAAACTATAATAGATAATTCCCGGTTTGTCTGTTTTTTGCAATATTTATCAGGCAACTATTGTAGGCTGGACATTTAGTAGTGATAGTTACCATGGTTACTAACAAAATTAGCATTTACAATAGTAAAGAAATAAGGACACTTGTCATAATCATTACCGCATATTAAAATTACATATTTTACAACGATACCAGAACAGAGAATTTCACAGCTTTGTTAACTTGTCTAATTTATGTCGATTTAATGTGATATTTTGTGCATGTATAAGCATCTATTAGTGAACTCGCAATATCAATGAAATACAGAGTTGCACATTTTGCTTTAGGTACTCTTATACGCACATTTCTGAAGTGTCAGATATTTTTGTTTTGATAAGAATATACATACTTAGAAAATTAGTGCACTTAGCTAACTTCCTCATTAATAAAAAGAAAAACCGAATTTGAAATTTTTTAGGTACAGTCTCTATAACATTATACGTCAGTTTTCAATATTTCATAGAAACCTGAATGTCAGTTGTCATGACTAGTGTCATTTGCGCATGGCATTTGACAGATTAGGCATAAAGACACTAAATAGAAAACTGGCGCGAAAAAAAATTGGTAGTCGCATAATGGTGGATACAAATAGTCCTCAGTTTGTTTTTTTTTTTTTTGCTCTGTAGAGCTATTTTCCTTATTTTCTTTGCAATTTTCCGCTAAAATCACATCTATGCTTGACATGTAGGTAGCACTTTCATAATGAAATAACATCATGACAAAATTTTTCATGGAAACTTAGATCATACACCACAAGTATAATTTGGGGTCTCATTTTTTAGCTGATTTTACAGTTTGTGTGTTTGACTGAAATTATTTTTCTTGCACCAAACATGACCCCCACTTTTCTTTTTATTTTTAGTTAGCAGTGACAATATTTTTCCAAAAAAAATGTAGGTTACAGACATTTAAAATGGGTCCTGATGTGTGCTGCGGTCATTGGAAATAGGTCAATTTTATATAGAATAAAGAACAACAATTATTTAATGTGTTATAACCATTAGAGACAAACCTGTCAATTAATACTTGAAATGAATTTAACAGTGCTGGTTCTATCGGGATGTTCACGACAGTGGTATTTATCAACTTTCAGATAATATATCAAGCATGCAATTATGACAATATTACGCGTTCAAATCTCTGTTCAATCTTGAAAGGCTTTTCCGACACTCCTGCTTCTCTTATCCGATTTGTATTGCCTCTGCAATTTCTGTCGTTGGTATCTTTTAGCTTATACACTTGACTAGGTATAATTTCTGGCTTACGGAAGGTCAGGGGTTCTTCCCAAGTTTCCGCCAGTGATGGAATAATGCCCGGAGATGCATAAGGGCTCATCCTCCACCACGAATAGCTGTAAAGTCGAAGTGTGAGTCCTGTAATTGTTTCGATGTGACGTTTAACCACAAAAAGACAGAACAAACAAATATTTACTGTGTCTATATAATTTATAAATCGTACAATTATTGAGCGTTTTGCATTTTCTTTAAAGTTCGGGCTACTCTGTAATTCTAAAATCGAGGAACTCGTCAAAAAAAATACCGTAACCATTTGTGGAATACAATCTGAATTTATCACTTATAAAACTTTACTTCACTACCTGTTTGTCATAAAAATTTATTTTATCTGTCAAGCCATAAAATATCACGTGACATCGTCGATGTCAACGCTTTTTTATTATTCTTTATTTTGCATATCAGTGCATGTTTCTGTTTATAATAGCCGCCGGTTTCTTTTTGCCACGCCGGTATTTGGTAAATTCAGTCCATATTTATATGCGCTTTACAAAACTGAAAATTAAATATTAAATATTATTAAATATAATACTAGTTTTTTGTAAATCAGTACGAGAAAATTGAATTTGCCATGGCAAAAGATAATAGGTAAGGGTAGATTTCTGAGCACAGAGCACCTAAACACAGCCTCAGAGCCACGCATTAGCAATGTAGACCAACAACAAAAAGAAGCTGTAATGGAAAAAATATTTCAGCGTTGCTTCAAACATCTAACAATTGTACATATTACTTTATGTGAAATATAGATAGAGGGTGAGGAAGTTGTAAATCGTGGGGTGGAGGGGGGGGGGGTGGGGTGGAGGAATTGGAATAGGAAAGAAGAACAAGGAAGAAAATACAAAAGGAATGTTACGTTCCTTAATAACAGTCACACTACAACGTGAAGCGCAGACACTCGTGTACCACTATCAAACACACAATCATACCCAACTAAATAACATAGAAGACAGTAGGGCACCGTCTTAGACTCACAATCACACAAACGCACCCATATAAGCAGGAAAAAACAAGTGTGTACCTCTTTTAGGATTCCGTCAGCCTGAATAAAGGGGAGCCACGAAAACTAACTCAAAGTAAAGGGGGAGGAATGCAAAAAATAGCGCAAATGCAAGGGGAAAGGAGGGGGGCAATAGGGATGTACGGAGGAGGAAAAAACGCATACAACAAACAAGAAAACATACGCAACAGACAATACAAGACAGACAGAAAACCAGTTGAAAATAGGGGCACGGCCTTGGAACGGCACGTAACCTATATAAAGGAAACTGGGGGTTTAAACGCGTTTAAAACTGATTTGGCCATGGCAAAGCGGTCTATTGCCATCTTGCCATGGCAAGAAAATTCGTCATTTTGCCATTGCAACTTTTGCTTATTTTTCTTAAAAATGATTTTAACTATTTCAAAACGAATATATAGGTAGAAATATGATGTTTCATATTAGTATCTCTAGTTAATTTTATTTTGCCATGGCATCGTATTTATTTACAAAAAAAACTAGTAATTATATTTAATCTTAACATACTTTAACTTTAAGATTAGGTAAACTAGTTTATGTAGCAATTTAAGACACTTTTCATTTTTGTAAGGCGCGTATAAATATGGGCTGAATTTGCCAAATACTGGCGTATAATCTCCAAAGTATGATTCTTGTTTCTTCTACAGTGACTCAAGTTTTGTTAAATTTGATTAATGGTTTCATAAAGTATTGCAAGTTTTTTTTTTCATCTGGACAGTTTTAAGAACTCTTCACTGCCTTCGCCCTTATTTTTCTTCTTTCTTTTCCTACTGTTTCTATCTGTCCAGGTATTTTCAAAGGTATCACCCAACTAACACCTGTTATATGCTTGTTGTGTATTGGCACATTTACCTCAAAATTGGCATTTTTATCTGAGTCCATCTTACCCTGCACACAGTTTTGAAGATCGTGTATATATATGTGTATAGCTTTAAAGGTCTGACAGTGTAGACTACAGTAAATTTGAACAAACAAAAACTAGCGGGTTTAATGAAGATAATACATGTAAATAAAAAGTAGCAAAAATTAAACAAAATAAGCATTAAGTTTTTTTTGTAACTGTGCGTCAATCAAAATGCAATACTATGTTGAAGAACAAATAATCGCCCTGAAATATTAAAAGTTGAAAGTAAATTGTCATAAATTGTCATCGCCAGTAAAGAATGTTTCAGTGGGTCCACTGGCACCAGAACAGAAAGAAAATGCCTCTGTACATGTAATTCCAACCCCCCAGGTTTTCTAAAAGAACCATGGTCATGAAGGGGAAAATTTACTAACCCGTTTCAGTCGCGCATTTCATACTTAAAACAAGCAGTTCGGTAAATGTGTACTATGGATATCAAACATGTGGTGAATTATCTTCCATTGTGTCCCGGTAACATTTCTTCAATACTTCTTATCTTAGAAAAACAACGCGTAGTTTATATTTATTTCAACGTTATACAATAAACTTGCTTGACCTTCCCTGGTGAAGTTCCATTCTAGATTACAAAACCATTCTGATTGGCTGTTGTGAAAATGTATGTCAATCGTCATGTTACTACACGTGTTCGCTAAAATGTGAAAATGCAGCACAAATGTTCAAAATGAGTAAAATAAAAAGAACAGATGCAGACCAATGTACGATTTCAAATTAAAGATCATATACAAGATGAATTTCATTCATCATTTCCAGTTTTAGTGTAAAATTGTTTTTTTTTTAATACTGTTTTTGTTTGTTTACATTTCGCCAAACATGTGCACACTGCCGTGACCTCTAGACCGGGTGTTCATTAGGGAAGGTCAAGCAAGTTTTTTCTGTAACGTTGACGAAAGCATAAAATATGTTGATAATCTCTGCAATATGGAATATTGAGATAAGGTAACTGGTGCACGATGGAAGATAAATTATCGCTTGTTCAATATACTAGGCACCCATTCACCGAACTGCGCGTTTAAGTTGAGAAACACGATTGAAACGGGTTAGTATTTTTCCCGTTCATGACCATGGTTCTTATAGAATACCTAGGGTAGAGGCATTTTCTTTCTGATCTGGCGCCAGTGAGTGGGTCTCATAAATTATCTTATAAAATTAATGTACGACTAAATCGGAGCGGTTTCAGTGGATCTACATTGTGATATAAAATAATACTTTTCATTCGAGTTTCCTCATTACTGGTAAAAAATATACTTCCATTAAGACTAAGATGTACATTTCGTTTTTACAGGAGCATTACGTTGCGCTGGTAAAACTAGTAATATATACGGTTAAACCATTTTAATGTGTATCTCTTGTTAACTCAGTTACAGATATCTTACACTTAAACGAATTGTTATCCTGAGCGAATGACAATTCCTCTTGTGTAAATTATTAGCATTAAACACCTGCATGTTCCTAGCAAAGATCCATAAATAAAGTAATTTTCTTCAAGCAAAACATGCTTCAGTAATAATTCGGGAAATCATATTGGTAAAACAAATGCCATTTAATCTTATTTAGGTTGTATATGTTTCGCACTATTTAATATTATCCTTTTCAGGTTGTGAACAATATAAAAAAACAAGGAAACTGGTGGTTGTTTCAGAAACTTGGGATAGATATATCGTTCTTGTAGCTAGCCGGTATATAGATGATACACGTGCAGTTGATGTAGAGCATATAGTGTGGTCACCTATTTACTAAAGCGGAGTGATTCAGATCGTTGACTTTAATGCACTTGCCATTTACGTCTTGTTCATGTCGGCATATGGAGAAGCCATCCAGCATGCTTGAGGAAGCCATTTGACCGCCCGTAACTGAAATTATGCCAAAAGGGGCTCTCAGTGTCTCCTTCATTGACTGAATAAGTCAATACTAATATTTGGTTTTGATTGCCGTTACTTATTCTAATCCATAATGATAACGTGATTCCTGCGCAAAGACGCGTCCATTTCATGATGATAGATGTAACAATAATTCATATTCCTTGTGCAATTCTTTCTATTGTTACATGCAAACGTATGCCGTATAAGCTTGACCTTAATGTCCAGTGCAATCAGCGTTCAAACAATGCTGAAATCGCTAGTGACATGTTCGAAACTACTCAAGCGTGAAAAACGCCGATTTTGGAGAATTGCGATTTTGTTTTCCTGACATTACGATAAAATGTTAGTATATCCTGCCCGAGATATAAAATGAAACTAACTGATTTTGGAGTCTGAATTTACAGGATATTAAATAGGAAATGTCTTGCAATCTTGCCACGATTTTTGATTTTTAGATAAACTGGATACATGTATTTATCATGCTATGCTCATAGATCTTATAAGATTTAATGCATAATAAAGATT